>NC_056744.1:1200216021-1200481021 GCF_019279795.1 Protopterus annectens
TGTTCTAATATAGACCATTAACATATGCATCAGAAGACATATTTATCTTTTAGCTGGAATCCTACTGACAGATGCAGTGTTATGGTGATTTACTACGACTTTTGTTTATGCTTCTATCAGCTTTCTCCATGGACTGAACTAATACATTTAGTAGTGTTAACACTATATATATATATATATATATATATATATATATATATATATATTGGGAGTAACTGGCAGTTTAAAAGTATTGTTGGCTAATGTGGTTAATGCCACTGTGTTACTTCACTGGAGCACATTACTGAGCTTCAAGATTACAGGAAAATGAGCAGCACAGTAGTAGCATATCAGATATGTTTATAGGTGTACACCAGGATAACAACAACTAGGGCCCTTTTAAGCCTAGCCTTGGAACCCTAATGTATCCCTTGAGTTATTATGCCTTAGAGGTTATTTTAAGGGGGTTATGTTAGCTAGGGCATGATTTAACAGCTACCTCTTTCCATCAAAGACATAGATGCCAGACCAGGGGTGAATTTCTGATTTCTCATCCACTGGTTCATTTTATGCTTGAATAGGGTAAAGGAAAGGCTCTACTTCACATTGATAGAAAACCTGAGCCAGAGAACAGGAATTCTCTGAGACATATACCCTTCCCTCCAACATGTCCTATTTATATTGTAAGCAATATTTAAGTCCTTAGCTCTAGTAGTTTTTTTTGCAGCCAAGCAAAAGGTCTATCAGAGCAGGGTCCTTGGATGTCTTGCATACCAGGCATATATCACCTCTTAACAGTCTGTAGGAAACAAGAGCATAGAGATAGGGTTTTAGGATGCTCTGCATAGGGCATTTTGTTTATACCCTGTATTCTTTTCGGAACTGCTGTGGGTGTTCAGTTGTTCCATGTGCCTGGTTAGGTACATACTAAAGGGGGTGTTGCAGTTAGTGATGGGTACTAACAAGGTTGAATGCAGTAGCACATTGACTTCCCTGGACCTAGATGCCACTCCCTTACTTACAAGTTGAGCGACATAGAATGATTTTCTTACTAACTTAGACACTTGTTGGTCAAAAGCCAAACTATTATCTACATGTGTCTGCCAAGTCCCTGACTACTGGGTCTACTCTTAGGGTTTTTTTTATCAATGAGGTAGTTTTCCAGAGTGGACAACTTCCCAAAAGGTGCTATTATGCATTTCTTGTCACTGAGTTTTAAACTGTGGCTTTGGCATCAGTCCTTTGTCTGTGTTAGGCCTTCCTGTAAGATGTTTGTGTCTTAGAGAAGATTCTATGATTTCTCCTAGTTTGCAAGCATCTTCAAACTTTGTTAGCCAGAGGCTGTTGAGATTTGCTTTGGCTTCTGAGAAGTAACAAAACAGGAGCAGACCCAGCACAGAGCCCTGAGGGACTCTGCTGGTGTCTGGCCTGTTTATGGGGCTGGTCTCCCCAATCCTAACTTCCTGGGTCCTATCTGTGTGCCAGATGGCTATCCAGCATGTGTTACATAGGAGTTTGTGCCTAATACTTTAATTTTGTTTGTAGTTCTGAGTGGGGAATTGTATCAAATGCCTTAGCCAGGTCAAGGCAGGCAGTATTCAGTCTTTTGTCCTCATCCATAGCCTTGGTGACCTTCTCAAAGAAGTCCTCCAGGATTAGTAGGCATGTTCTGCCCTTGATGAAACCAAACTGGTTTGGTTCCAGTGTCAGAAGGTTTCCCATGTCATTATTAATCAGTTACATGATGATTCTTTCCATGGCTTTGCATATGAGACTAATCAGACTAATTGGGATACATTAATCTGCTCTTGTGCAGAGGGATGACCTGTGCAGTCCCCCATATGCAAGGCACAAAGCCTGATCAGAGGCTATGGTTGAATAGTAACTCCATCGGCCCTGATAAGTAATATTTCAGGCTGTTTAGGAGGCATCTTGGGATATTATCAGGGTCTATTGATTTCTTGACCTTAATGAGTGCATCCAGGACCAGCTCCTTACTGATGGTTAGTGGGGTTAAGTTTGACTGTATTTCTTGGATAGCAGCTAGGGGAGTGGAAGGGGAAAAGTTGGAGCTGAAGTTGCCAGCCAGTAGATTTAATATATCTCCCAGCTTCATGAATGTGGCTCGATTTCCAACCAGTCTGGCATACTTGAGTACTGCCTTCAAGGTTTTAGACATAGCTAAAGAGGGCCTTATGGTTGTTCTTGGCTTGAGACATTATCTTTACCTCAAAACTAGCTTTGTTGGACTTAATTGGCTCTCTTAGTTGTCTATTCAGCTTGATTCATATGTGTTTACTAGGCTAACTACTACAAGGGCCTTTTTAAGCCTAACCATGCATCCCAAATCTCTGACAAGTTCTGGTATCCTTGATAAGTATAAGCAGGGGCTTGAGAGATGAAACATTTACAAGCAGGGACCTGGGAGACGAACCATTTACAGATTGCCTGTGTCCATTATAGACATAGGTGCCACATCAGGTATGAATTTCCTGTTTCCCATCCAATTGTCCAAGTTATACTTGAATTGAGTTAGGGAGGAACTCTGATTCACATGTTTGTAGAGCCTGTTCCAGAGTCAGAGTAGTCTCTGCGATACATACCTGTCTCTCCAGCAGGTCCTATTTATATCACAGGCAAGGTTTAAGTCTTTAGAACAGGTAATCCTGTTGCTGTTTGTTTTTCTGATATGCAGGAGGTTCATCAGAGTGGGGGTTGACAATGCCCTATATGCCAGGTATAGATATCCGTCAACAGCCTGTAGGAGACAGAATACATGGATAGGGCCTTGAGGCAGCCTGCATAGGACATTTTACTTATGCCCTGTATTCTTTTAGTGAAGAAACTCTGTGTACATTCCATTTGTTGGATACATCTGTTTAGGTACATACCAAAGGGAGCATTGTACTCAATGACTGGTCTGATGAATGCCCAATACAGTGGAACAATATCTTCTTGGAACCTAGATGCCATACCTTTGTTTATAAGTTGCACAACATACAATGATTTCCTCACTAGTATAGACATGTGATGGTCAAAGGCTAGATTACTGTCTATGTGTGTCCCTAAGTCCCTGACTAATGGGTCACCTCTAAGGGGTGTGTCGTCAATATGATAGTTACCCAAATGGATGACTTCCCAAAGGATACTATTACACATTTCTTGGCATTTCATTTTAATCCATGGCTCTGAAACCAGTTTACCTGTGCCAACCCTTCTTGGAGAACATTTGTGTTGGTGTGGAATTCAATGACAGCAACTAATTTGTTATCATCTGCAAATTTAGTCAGCCAGAGACCATTGACATTGGCCTTGACCTCATAGAAGTAAATGCCAAAAAAGAGTGGTCCAAGGACTGATCCCTGAGGGACTCCCCTTGTGACTGGCCTCTTTGTAGAGGTGGACTCCCCAATTTTAACTTTCTGGGTCCTGTTTGTGATCCAGTTGGCTATCCACCAGATGGCATACTGGTTTGTACCTAATCTCTTGAGTTTGTGCACAATGCCCAAGTAGGGTATTGTATGAAAGGCCTTGGCCAGGTCAAGGTAGGCAGTGTGAACCATTTTGCCCTTATCCATTGCTTTGGTGACTTTCTCAGAGATGTCCACCAGTTTAGGTAGGCATGACCTGCCCTTGATGAAACCAAACTGGGGTGGGTCCAGAGTCTGGGGGTTTACTGTATCATTTTTGATCATTTCCATGATAGTTCTTTCCATGTCTTTGTATAAAAGACCATTGAGAAAGTTTTTATCTTTTTGGATGTTGCACTTCATAATTTTCTCTACGACTTTTCCTTTGTTGTGCATCCTGCTTAACTTTAGATTCCATTAGGGTGGTTTGTTTTAGTTGTACAGAGTTTCTGTGAACAATTCCACAGTTTGCTATGTCATCTGGGTATAGAGGTGATTATTTTGACAGGTTATCACTTAATAAAAGGTAATTTGCTTTGGAATAATTCCTAACTGTTGCAGGGTATACTGGGGTTACAGAATTGATTTTTTTATCTTGAGAAAGACAGCTCTATGGTCTGACCTTATCAGGGAGGGCACAACAATGGGGTGTGCACTGTTCTCCCATTTTTGTGAGTACCAAGTCCAGTACCTCTAGTGGGAGTATGCACTATCTGTTCTAGGATGTTTGTATTTACAAAGTCAAGGAATTTCTGTGTCTGCAAATTTGGGGTTGTGTAGGATCCCCAGTATATAGAGGGGTAATTAAAGTCACTCATAAGTATGTTTCTGAGGTACACCATGTTTTAGGGTGACCAAATAAACGTATTCTAAAGTTGCTGCTTGTGCATTTGATTCTCATTGCTGGTTTTTGGCCCTGAATATGAAAGCTCCAATAGCTCATTCTGAGGGCCCATTCCTGTACGTCTTGCCTACTCACAGTAATATGTCTGGTAGGTTTTAGGGGTACATTTCCCTCTGGAGAACCTGTTCACTCTCTAGGCTAGGCATGTTAGAGCTGCACAACCCTCTGCCTTAAAACTGGTACAAGTTTTTCTTTTTTTTTTATTCTGGCACTAACATATAAGGAGACTGGTGCGAACATGATGCTGATGTTTCTGCCAGACATGATGGTCACGCAGATGATACCTTGGTCTGGACAATCTGAAGTTATGCTTGCTTTATTGTATCAGCAGGCTCATAAAAGCAACTGGAAGAATTATTTTTTCTGCAAGAACTGGTGAAATTTGGCAACTGGAACACTAATCTTCATATGTGCTGCTCCTTGTGACTAAGTAAGTGTGAAATGGATACCCAAACTGATAGCTTAGCTGAAACTCTGCTGCGATGCCATTCATTATCCAGCAGACTTAACTGTTTAATTGTTGAGCAAAACAGTTGTCTTGTGAAACATCATTGTACATTATTCTGTAACCAGACTACAAACATGAATGCTTTGAGTGAAAGTAAAATGAAGATAGGATACAAGACCTTTTGCCTGTTTTGATGTTTTTGCAAATATAGTACCAAAAAGTTGGCAAACATGGTTGTGCTTTTATCATTTAAACTGTGTGAGCCTGGGTTAAAATTAGAGCTCAGGGCATAGTTTATTAAGAAGCAAAAGTAAAGTTTTACCATCTGGAAATGTAGATTAAAAAAGAAAAATATTTTACAATGTGATCAGTTTTAGGGAGTTTCTGCAGCATGGCTGTTTTAATTTACTCAGTCACTAATCAATGTAATTACAAAATCACTACTGAGCATGACTCAATGTTTTGCACTGCCTGTAAATCAGATAACTCTCAATGCCCACTTTCTTTTGTCAAGGTCTTCAAATCCTTTTTTAATACCTTCAAGTCTTAAAGTCAAAGCCAGTGTTAAGCAATGTTAAATCTGTGGTCCAAAATGAATAGTGATAAACAAGCAGCCTGAAGGTGCATTAAGTAATTCATCAGTGAAACCAATTTTGACAGCTTGATCTGCTCAGAAATGGCTTGTAACTTTTCAGCCCAGGAGTCCGCTAATGAGTGACAAAGTTCACAGTCTTCTGTTTTTCACTCTCACTTGTTAAACTGTCATGGTTTTTCAGTTGAGGAGCTGCAAAAAAATATAATTCATTTTTATCTTGAAACCAAAATATCATTTTTTTTTTATGATCCACGCATTTATACATAAAACAGACATAATACATACTATAAAGTTAATATGTAATTAGATATAAATATGTCTGTTCAACAGGTAGTGTTTCGGTATCTTTTTTTACATCTAAAAATGCATTGCATAGATGCCTCTTAAAACATAATCAAAAGTAGTAATAGAGTTGCATATTACTGATTGCCATTATTATGTTTACTTACATACAAATACTTGTCATGATGGATGTGATTTAGATCTCAAATTCTATGATATAAGGCATACAAACGATGTCAGTATACTCTGTATTAGCACATTAGGGAAAAACTGTCAAACATTCCAACTTCTTAAGTACTTCTGTCTATAACTGATGGTTCTTGTACTATATAATACAATTCAGGATGGTGTGTATTATGGTTGCATCCCACCCTATATGTAAACACAACAAGGTAAACTATAAAACGTCTAATTTTTTGTGTATATCTATAATATTCTAATAACTAATGATCAGTAAATTAGATAAGCATTAGAATAATGAGACAGCAGCGAAATGAAGAGCATTTTCCAACACAGCTTCTGCTCCTGTATTTGGCATGATTTACTATGTTAGTCTTGTTCTGCAGGGATGGATCTGCTCTGTTCATGAACGATTAAAGTTAACAGCAGCTGTTCTGGAAAGATGCTGGAAAATTAGGAGCAGCTGTAAAACGCTACATCTCATACTCATGCAGTTCTGATCAGTCTGATTTGAAAATATTTTCTGTTCCATTAGTGGGCTGCCATCTGTTACCCATGTGAAAACAAGCATGTGAGTGACTTATCTAAAATGATTTTTGTAGCAATTGTGAGACCAAAGACCTTCAGTCAGAAAGACTGCAACATAATATGAATAGAAATTTTAGGCTATTAGTATTGTCCTATCTTAGACAGGAGTTTTTCTGTGGTCTAAATATGCAACCAGGGCTGTAAATGTCAGAAAAAGTGGATATGTAAATGTGAGTATGTTTTAAGTATTGAACAATCTTCTCTGGGGACTGCTGCGCTGACAGAAAAAGTGAAGAGCTACATAGGGACAGTGATGCCTTTAAACAGAGATGAAAGGGGAAGAGGAGGAAGTAAAGAAAGGGAAATTGCATTGGCAGGGAAGTGGTGAATAGGAAATTGGTGGTAGGGTAAGGCATGTCTGGAAGAGGGTCTGAGGAGAAAAGCTGACAAACGTCTTGCAGGACCTAAGCTCTGGAACAGTGACCATCATGGATTTACAACCAGAAATCTTTGTCAGACTAATCTTATCTAGATTTGCAAGTGAATGACATTTACTGTGGACAGGAAAAATGTAGTATTTGTATATCTGGATTTCAGCAAGGTCTTTGACTCAGTCTCTCACAAGAGGCAACCAGTGAACCTAAAAGGGGGTGGGTGGTGTGGAAAACTAGTTAGCTGAGCAGAAAATGGCTAAAATGTGGAATACCTACTCTGCTGGTGATGCCGTTTTTTTTTAAGGCAAAAAGTAGCCACTATTGTGTACTACGAGTCATCTCTAGGATCCAGTCTTTACAGAGTATATATAGGACACATAACATAGGGCAGAGAGCAGAATTAGCCTTTTTTTGTAGATATCAGCTGAAGGATGTAGTAGGGTTTGCAGTAACTAGCCAGAAAATGGACCTAAAAAGGCCTTTAGACTGAATTGACATGTGACTGCTAACATTTAATACAGATAAGTGTAATTCTTCAATTTTGCACTGCTAGGCTTATAAAGGTCCTACTAGTCTTTGGCCTAGTAGACACCTATGAACCCCTTATTTTGTTTAAGCATTGGCCTTAATATTTCTTAGTACATTATCAGCCTTTAATCTTGGTTTTTACTGTTATGCATTCATTTTTATCATGTTGATATAAAAATCTTAAACATTCTATAGATTGTAATTTCTACAGTTCCTCATCATACATGCCATTTTGGGCTCTAAATTACAGAAAAGCTTAACATTTTGAAGTAATATTTCTATACCTATCTACGCAATTTGGAATTTACTTAACTCTTCATTTTTTGTTTAGTGTGCTATACGTGTAGCTGGCAAAGAAGTGACCAACTGATCAACAGAATGTGGTTACTTCGGGGTAGCCAGGTGATATCTACTACAATAAATTTCGGAGCTGCTGTACAAGTGATGCAAGGCAATGTGTTTTTCTTCTTAAATCTTTTCACTGACTAAATACAGATAGAAACTTCTCAGCATACACACTAATGCTTATTTTACCTGTGTTTGAGATGCACCCTAGCACTTCTGAGCTCTAACAATAACTTAGAGCTGATTAGTGCAAGTACCTCCAGTCATTCTCTCTTCACTGTCATTTGTAGACCCTCCAGAAGTTAATTCCTTTTTTTGTCAGCACTCCAAATGTACTTACATCTTTTCTATTAAATGATGGCTGCGTGTTCTTCATTTTATTTCATCAGACTTCACTAAGCATCTGTCACTAGATTAACTTCTAGAAAACTTTAATCTGCAATCAGAGTGGTACCGTCGCATAAAAGCAGAAAACTTTGCTTTTTGACCAGGCGCAAAAGCTATTTTTTTAATGAGTATAATCTGCTTAATAATGAATACTCAAGCAATGCTAGTTAATGTTCTCTCTTAGAGTGACTGTTATCATTGCAGGTAATTAAAAAAAAAAAACAAAAACAAAAAAAACACCTTTATCGAATTATTACTTGTGACATAGGCAAACTTATATTTATAAAAAAGTAATCAAACCATATTAATGGGTTTACATTTACAAGCAGTATACATTACATACACTGTTCTATACAATATAATCAATCTAGCATTATAAATTGTTCAGTTCCTGCCTTTGCTTAAACCGCTTTCCTTCTCCGAAACATTTTTCTGCATGTAATATTCCTTCATTTTCCATTTTCTTCTATGTATTTTACTCCTACCCTTTTCTAAAGATACCCACTTCCTGTTCTTTTATCTCTCTTACAATATTCATTACTCTGAGTATGGTTGGTTTAGACTTTGGTTTCCATTTTCTAGTAACTGTTTTTTTTTTTGGCAGTCACTGGAATTAAACTTTACAAGGCCTTACTATGTATAGACAATTCAGATCCTGTATCCCAGCTCAAAGAATCATTTTCTTAGTTTACACTCTTTTGCTTACCCAGTATTCCTGAAACAGTACTCTGCAGGGAATTTTAAAGTGTGTCCAGCTCATAACACTCTGAGAACATGTGCTTCCAGGGTTTTGTTTCTTCCTCACTACACCACCAACTTTTGATATCTATCTGAAGAAAAATTCTTCTGGGGCCCAGTCTTTGCAAACACTTCCAGGCAAAAGTCCTAAACCTTCTAGATTTTGTTGCATATTTGGGAGCCATGCATATGCCCTCCCATTGTTTCATTGTGAAGTGTTTATCTAATCTCTTCCCAGTCTTTTCTAACCTCGTCTGATTGATTCCTGTAGTTATTGTGCAGTATTTTATATGCCCTACTAATTATCCTTTTTAAATAGCAGCTTCTGTTCTAGTTTCAAATAAAAATTCAACTAGTGCTGATCTTTTGTTTAGAATTCCCCTATTCCTTTGCTTGTACATTGATATCAGTCCTTGATAGGGAAGGCAATCTCTAGACTGCAGTACAAATGTCTTCTTGACCTCTTCCCATTCTGTTAAATTTCCTTCTCTAATTATTTGTTCCCAATACCTTAGTTCCTTTGCTATCTTCCTCCAGTAAATTCCACTCCCTTTGCCTATTCTTTGTACCCCCAATTGCAATCATCCCTATCGGCAGAAGTCTCCTTTCTCCATTCCTGTGTTGGCTTAGTTATTTGTATACTTTCTGCTACTTTATGAATATAATATTGTGTATGACTGTCATTCTGTTAAGGATCTGCATCCAAAATCCCACTCTTTCCTTATTACTTGAATTACCACACGGCTTCATCATCATCCCTTTCTTCTTTGAATTGTAGCTTTCTGCTTGTATTATGTATAAGAGCCTTAACTGTGTCGCTGTAAATTATCCCTTCCAATCAGGTGATCTCAAATCTCCTTGGTCCACTGGAAGGATCAGTTTATCCCACTTGACTCTTGCCCTCTTCCCCTCCTTATTAAATCCATCTATTCCTTATTATTTCCTATCCACAATTCCTTTGGTTGATAAGAATATGTCTGACCTGTGTATAAAACTAAAGGGACAATTTTTTTTTACTGCTAATATCTTGCTATCTGTATCCATAGGGTTGAGCTTCCAGTTTCTCAGTTTTTGTATTATCCTTTGTTCATAGGTTCATAGGTTCATACGTGTGTACTAGACTAGTAGCCCTAGGGCCTTTACAAGCCTAGCCATAGGATTACCCTGGCATAGTGCCACCCGACCTTAGTTCCCAGTGTCTCTGTGAAGTAGAGCCACTGGAGTTATCCCCGATGTGAATTTTCTGTTTCCCATCCACTTATCAAGATTTCTCTTGAAGAGGGTCAGCGAGGTGCTCTGCTTGACATGTATGGGAAGTCTGTTCCATAGTATGGGCAGTCTCTGGGTTATGAACCTCTCCCTCCAGCATGTTCTGTTAATTGTGGTAATGAGGTTGAAGTCTCTGGAGTGTGTGGTTTGGAGGGATTGTGATTACTTTAGATGTAGCATTTCTAACAGAGTTGGTTCAGACATGGCTTTGTAAGTCAAGCAGAGATCACCTCCAAGCAGGCAATATGAGACAGAGAATAGTTGGATTTTTTTGAGTCTGTCCATATAGGACAAGTGTTTAAGGCCTAGGATCCTCTTTGTGAGTAACTTTTGTGGCCTCTCCAGTTGTTGCAGGTGTCTAGTGAGGTACATGCCAAATGGGGCATTGTACTCGATGACCAGCTTAATGAGGGAAGAGTAGAGGGAGACAATGACCTCTTTCTTCCTGGATGCAAAAGCCTTAGTAATGAGATGTGCCACATAGAAGGACTTTCTGACCACAGTGGCAATGTGGTGATCAAAAGAGATGTTGATGTCAACCTGTGTTCCCAGATCTCTTATAATGCCTTCTGTGTTCAGTGGACTACCATCAGTGTGGTAATTCATGGGAACTGGGTTTTTCCTAAAGAGGATGACGACATGTTTTTTGGCATTGAGCTTAAGGCCATGGTTCTGACACCAGTCGTTGATCTCAGTGAGGCCATTCTGTAGGATGTCAGCATCACTTGGGGAGTTAATAATAGCTCCCAACCTTCAATCATCTACAAACGTTGTCAGTCAGAATCCCTTCATGTTGGCCTGGACTTCAGAAAAGTAGATACCAAACAGGAGAGGACCCAGAACTGCACCCTGTGGGACTCCACTCGTGAGTAGTCAGCAGTCTGACTTTGAGTCAGCTACTTTCCAACTGTGGGTTCTATCTGTGAGCCAGTTTGCAGCCCACCTGGTGATATAGGGGTTGATGCCAAGCTTAGTGAGTTTTTCTATGATTCCTGAGTGGGGAATGGTATCAAAAGCCTTGGCCAGATGAAAGTAGGCTGTATGAACCACCTTGCCTTCATTCACAGCTCTGGTGACTGACTCAAAGAAGTCAACCAAGTTGAGCAGGCATGATCTACCCTTCACAAAACCAACCTGTGTGGGATCCAGAGTTTGGAGATTCCCTATACCCTTGTTTATTAGGTCCATGATGATGCGTTCCATAGCTTTGCATATCAGGCTCGTCAGACTAATGGGGCAATAGTTCCCAGGGTCTGTAGTCACTCCTCCTTTGTGGAGTGCGACATTTGGTAGGGACAAAGCCTAAGGTGAGGCTGTGATTGAACAGGGCACACAGGTGAGGTGCCAGTTCACTCTGTAGTTCATGTAGAACACAACCAGGGATATTGTTAGGTCCCATAGAAGCTGTATTCTTGGCCTTGGACAGTGCTGTTTTAACCTGTGCAGCAGTAATACTGGGTGCCTGGCAATCTACTGGTATTGTGATTGGTCCTTGGGGGGTGAGTGAGGTAAAGTTGGCACTGAATCTGTCGGCCAGTATACTGGCAATATCTGTTGCCTCGGTATAGGAGGTACCATTTTGCAATAGCTCAGAGCAAATCTGGGTATTGCCATGGAGATTCTTTACATAAATATAGAAGGCCTTGTGTTTGTCTTTGCTATCTGCTGCAATTCTGTTTTCATAGCTACCTTTAGAGGATTTGATGAGGGATCTCAGCTTTTTGTTGAGGATGATAAGGGCGGTTTTCCAGTCTTGGGACTTCACTTTATTCCACATCAGTTTCCTCCTTCTGTTGTAGAGTTTGTTTATGGCAGGGGACCAACAGATTGGCTTCCTTTTTTTTGGAGGAGAGTGTCTTGTTTCTATTGGGTATGGGTTTATTCTCTTATCACATATCCTTAGTTGCCATAATAGAATTATTTCTAACCCATACTCCTGAAAATTTCATTTAATCATGTCTTCATAAATATGGGTATTACGGAACCAATGCATGTGTTGGTACAGAATTTATAGCTATAGCCTTTGTTTTATCTTCATTAACATTATATCATGAAAAGAACAGAATTGTCTCAGAATATTCCACAACCCTGAGATGTCTTTTTCTGGTTCTACTGGGTTCAAAATAATATCATCTGCAAATAAAGCCAACTTTTCTTGAACACCATACCAATTATACCCTTGAATTTTTGAATCCCTTATTTTCTTTGCCAGTGGTTTTAAATATTATTCAAATATCAAAGGGGAAAGAGGACACTCCTGCCTAGTTCCTCTGTTTAGGTGCAATGTATCAGAGAGGAGCCCTTCCACTTAGATTTTTGCCTCCAGTGTGTCATATAGCCTCCTAATTAATCTTATTATTGTGGAAATGCAAATGCTTCCATTACCCTATTCATAAAAATCCCATCTTTGTTGAAAGCTTTCTTTGCACCAAGTGTCACAAACTACAGCAGTACTTTCTTATACTCTACTTCCCTCTGGTCATCATTGTTCTGCTAATGTTGTCAAATGTTTGCCTTCCTTCTACAAAACCACTTTGATCTATATCTATCAGTTTTTGGAAAAAAACTTTTTTGCCATTATAGACTGTTTTAGCTATTATATACTTAAACATGTTATAATCATGGCATAAAGGTAAAATGGGCCTATATGAAGCTGGATCTTATGGGTCTTTGCCTTCGTTAGGTATTACAACCACCACAGCTTTTTCCTAGGATGTTGGTGCTTCCCCTCCTTTTAAAGTATTATTAAACAAAACCTGCCAGATCTTAATTACTTTCTTCCCTCCTACCTTCCAAACATCCAATGGAATACCATCTATTCCTGGAGATTTTCCTGTAGATTGGCCATACATCACCATTTTTATCTTAACTCCTCCTAGCATAACTGTTAATTGTTGAGCTTCATCTTCCTCTAAACTTGTCATATTTAATTGTCTCATAAGTATTTCCATTTGTGCTTTTTCTTGATTTCCCACGTTCTCTGCTTTATACACATTTTCATAAAATTTCCAAAGTATCTGTAATACTGCTTCGGGATCTGTATTTTTTTTTCTTGTTATAGCCTTCCAATGCTTGACAACAGCCCTTTCTGCTTTCTGTTGCCTATGTTGTTGTGCCAAAAGTTTTTGTGCTCTGAAGTTATTATCAAAAAAACAACTGCTTAACAGCAATCTTTCTAAACTTGTGCATATGGTACTCCCTTGTTTTCACTTTAGAACTGTGCAGTTCCTCTTGTTCGGTGAGATTTCCCTTATTCTGTAATACTTTAGCCCTTGTTAGCCCCTCTAAAAATATTGTTATTTTACACCATATCGCTTTCTTCGTTTATTTCTATCCTATTTTAAACTCCAGTTTCAGTTTTTTTTTTAAGTATTTCTAAACAATAAATGGCTGTGTTCCTGTATCACCCCTGGATAACTTTCTCTCCCCTCTCTTTTTGGAATCTTTTATCCTTATCTCTAACTGCCTTTCACATTTCTTTTCTAACCCCTACCAGTTTGTTTCTGTGACTTTCTTAGCTTTTACTGTAAATTTATGCATACATTATATCTGCATTAACTATTTTCCTATATTACTTCACTTGCTGTTTGCTTTATACTAGATGACCTGTTTTAAAATTAATATTAGATGACCTGTTATCCATTTCTACTGTGTGATTGGCAAATACTATGTAACTGTATATAGTAATTCTACATATTGTAATTACTGTTTGACTTGTTAAGTCTGTTGCCACATTTTATTTATCTTTGGAGCTTTTCCCCCAGGCCTCTGCTGAAAATGGGCCTTTCTTTGGCCCAGTCAGACTTCCCTGGTAAAGAAATGTAAAATACATAAATAAAATAACTAACTAACTAAAATATACTCACTCACTAGCTATAGCTATAGCTACTTTTGGATTTCTTTCTAACTTCCCTAATAACTCCCAAATAATTTTCATTACCCATTCTTTAAATTCATCCCTTTATAACAGGTAGGTGGGCAAACACCAGTGTCCCATCTTTACTTCATTACCCTGCATTTTTATCTTAGTTGTTACTGGGTCATGATCTGAAATAATTATTGAATGTGAGTAGAAACTTACAATTAAAAGCACATGGTCCTGTGAAATATAATTCCTGTCTGGCCTAGCCCAGTTATCATACCTTGAGGAATAATATGTAAATTCTGTCCAAGTTCCTATTGCTGAATTCAGAAATATACCCTCTTTTGTTATAGTTTTGCTTCTAGGCCCCCCGATAAATCCTCATTGTTACAAATCAAATCCCATTCCCCATAAATAATGTTCCCTGCTGAAAGCTGATTATTTCTCCCATTTTTAAGCTCCATACAAGCAATTTTAGGTGGAATTTAAATGCATACCAGCATAATCCTCATCCCTTGCCAGTAACCCCTTACTACCACAAGTCTGCCATGATTATCTTTTTTCCCCTCTTCTTTCACTATTGAAGCTCTTATAGCAATTAATATAAATACTCATCTTTTCCTTTGTTCCTGAAATTCTGCTGAATAGCCATCTTGAAGTCCTTTCTTTATCAAATTCACATGCTCAGTTTTTTCCAAACGTGTATCCTTTAGCATTGCGATTTGCACATCATTTTTAATATAATGAAATATTCTTTCCTTTTTTGTCTATACCTGTGAGACCATTCACATTTCATGATAATATTGAAAGTGTTGCCATTATGATAAGAAGTCATTATTCCCACCTATTATATATGACAGCTTTTTAAATGTCTATTCCCAGCTTTTGTGATACATGCACCCACTAATGTTTGGCAGGTTAATCCCTTGTACATTGTTTTCTTATCAGCATTAGAACATGTGTCACATTTTACAGGCCTTTTTTGTTTTAGTGAAAACCCTCAAACAAAAAAACAAACACCCCCCAGAACACCCCCAGAACTTGTTAATTAAAAACACATATGACTATGTACATCTTCAAGTAATGAAGTTTAACTTTCCTAATAGGAACAAGTGTCCCAAATAGACATCTTCAAACATATGTCTTAATTAACCTAACATTGAGGTTATCCATGTCTGTGCTTCAACTTGCACTAATTGGTGTCTGCTCTTTTTATCTTTATTCCCCTCCCAGATAGGAAAAACAACTTGCATGCTTTCAGAAAACATTAACTTTTAACCTTGAAGAACATGGTGGCTTGGCTTTTTATTGCCCTATTATAAGCTTGTCTCCATGGAAATGTAAGGGAAAATATGCAGTCTTCAGCTGCAAGCTTTTAAAGGTGAACTGAAACATTTATTACTAAAGGAAAATGTTTTATTATATCCTGTGCTTTCTTATTCACCCTTCCCCCACTTAAAACTAGTTATTAGATTAAATCAAAGGCCTTAATCCAGACATTCACCTATGCAAAATTAAGAACAAACATATTATTTCTACATTTATTATGATCAGTGTACTTTAGCACCTCATCCCCACCTCAGCAACCCAAGATTATAGCCTATTAAACATGCTTTTTTGTTTAGCCTTTTTTTCTCTTTTTGTATAGTAATACCTACATTTCTTAATACTAAAAAAAAAAAAAAAAAAAAAAACGAGAGAAAAAAGACATATGTTTACTCTGGTATATGTATCGCTTACAAGAACAACTGAAATGCTTTTCTATAAAACCTGCAGTTTATATCATGAAAAGTTTCCCAGAAATATTAAGAACAGAAATTGTTTTACTTAGTTACCTATTTCCTTCCTCTTCCCTACTACTCAGCATCCTTTCAAATGTTAATCACATGAAGTGAAGCAAATGCCTTTCAATTCCCCACAAGTTTAACACAAATACACTCTTTCTACTTTTCCTTAAACATCCGTGTTTCACAAATCCAATTGATACTTTGCAGTCTCAGATTTATTCACCAGTTTCTGTGTTGCTGGTCTTCTTGCTCCTCATCTCCATCTCCCAACTCCAGATTCTAGTTCAGTTCAAAGCTACTCATGATTCTTCTCATCAACTACTATTCTCTGTCTCTTACGTATTTCCCTTTGGAACAGTGGAAAAGATGTTACTGGCAAAGTCTCTCTGTGTGCTTTACTATCAGTAGAATGAAAAGCAGGGTCTGCTTTTTGATGAAACACTTTTTGTTGGATAAACTTTTGTATTTCCTCCTTAGCCTGTTCTACATCAACAAATGGCTTTGATCCTCCAGGAAAAAAATATTCTGAAGACTGCTGGATCCAACAGCTTAAATCTCACATCTTTTAATACGTTGCCATTTTGCCACAATTTTGTCAGGATCAACTCTTTCTGCTGGTCAATTTGCATCTTTACTAATACATTTCTTGGCTGCTTTCTCATGGACAGATTTTGAGCATATACATGGTGTACCCTTTCAATTAACAGTTCCTGTTGTGGAATACCAGACCAGTTGCTTATTTGTGCCTTCATAAAATTAATACAGTCTATTCCTTCTACTTTCTCTTGTACAGCAGAAAATCTCAGTCTTTCCCTACACTCTCTGAACTCTAATTCTACCATTTTTATACATTTCTTGTACAGTTTACTACTCAGCCACCCATTTCTTCATTTGGATCTCTGATTTTTGTAGTTTTATCAACTCAAATGAATATCTGTTTAAAGTTTCTATAATTTTTCTAGTCTTTTGTTATTGGATTTGACATACTCCTTCAATGTTTTGTTTATTTAATCAGCTCTGATCACATTTGACTTATTCTTCCATTAGAATACTGGAAGACATGTCTTACACTAAAGCTGGAACTTGAACTACTTTTTGCTGAACAGCTGCCGTATTCTTCCCAGTCAGTGTTTTCTCTTCAGCTTTTCTAGTTGTTTTTTTTTCAGGCTCTCTTAGTTTCTTCTTTACTGGCATCCAGGCAGTTTAGTAACTGAGTTTATTAAAAGTGACATAATTCCTGGCCCTTATCTTTCAGTTTCTTTTCTTCACACTGGGACAGCTGAAGATGAGCTCTTGATCAGAGTACAGCCATCTTTGAAAGTTCTCACTGCAAATAATTTTGTTGAAAACAAAAAATTCAATGGTACATTAGTGAATAGGAGAGAATAATGAAGAATGGATCTGAGACACTACTTTCTAAGGGAACTCCTGCTGTTTTTCTTTCCCTGTAGTTTGCCTTCATCCAGGACATTGATTAGTCTGTTCTTTCAGTATCCTTTCCATGATCATGCCCACTACAGTGTTAGGTTGAATTATACATAGTTGCCAGGCATACACCTAGATCCTGAGTTACCTTGTACAGAGGCTTGCTTTCAAGTCCAAAACTTATCTGAGATTTGTGAGAGGCTATAACAGGGTTTCATATATTCTTTTGAGTATCCTGAATAATATGCCGTCATGAGCATTTACCTTTTCTTCCCTTAAAAACCCATTTAATTTTCTGCTACCCTATCTGTCCTAATGACTGCACCAAACCAAACATGGATTCAGCTCCTTTTTTTTCTAGTGAATATTGAGCAAAAGACTTAATTTAATATCCAACTCTGATATTTTGCCTTCTTGTATCTTTGGCATTCCTGTAGCAGATCACTAACTTATTTTTTATCCTATTACTACTACTTCTGGTTTAGTGGAAATACTGATTTTTTTTCCCCTTTTAGATTTCATCACCTCCCTATTTTTCTTCATTTACTAATCTTACCTCCCTCCATAGCTGGCTTTGAATTACTTTCTTTTCCTTAGATTTTCTGTTCTTTGAATGACCTTTCATTAATAACAGTTTCCTTTAGGGTCTGTATCAGCTTATCAAAAGCTGATAACAGTGGATGCTCTTTGATCAACCCCTAAAGGTCGAACAATGTAAATGGCAAAGGCACGGAACAGGGATTTTTTCCCCAGAGAAAAAAAATCACTGGGCCATTATTGGGAGTTTTCCATTTCTTCCACTGTGGTGTGATCTCAGAGATGTTATATTTAAGTAGGGGGGTGTCAGCGGAACAGCCCCCCACATTGGGGGCATGGGGGCAAAGCAGCTAAACCCCCACTTTATGTTGTGCTTTCTTTTTTTTTTTTTTGCGGAACAGTGATTTTTTTTCTCTGGAGCTTTGAACCAGGTCTCTGTCACTACACAGATGTCAATGTTCTCCATTTTAAGGAGTGCCTCGAGTGAGTGCATTTTGAGGTTTAGACTTCTAGCATTGAGTAGCATTACCCTCAGATTTTGCTTGCTTGTACCTGTTACAGTGGTGAATTTGTCATTTGAAGCTTGCCTTAAAAAACGCACTATAGGGGTGGAAAGAGCCTTTGCCAGTATCCGGAATCCCAAGGGTGACAGGTGCAGTCCATCTCTGGCAAAGCAGCGTGGTCTGTTGATCATGTCATCCCAGGCAGACAGATACTTGATTCCCTTAGAATGACACCAAATGTTTAGCCAATTGTTAAAGTCAATCATTTTGTCCTTGTACTGTGGTGTCATTCTGGGTGATGGCAGGATGCTACTCAGGGCTAGGGTCATACCGGCCTGGGCTACAAGATCAGAGAGCTCCTCCATGTCTCTTTTCATGTAGTCCAGGGAGGTACGTCTCAGGTCATTCACACCAACATGGACAATGACAGAGTCATATTTGTACTTGTTGTGGAGTGACCTGAGTGCGTGCATTATGTGGCGGATCCTGGCACCTGACAGGCAGCTGACAGTAACTTTTTCCTTGTTTAGCCTGGTGAGTGGAACATCAGTGTGCCTGACTTTAGAGTCACCTATGACTAGAGTGTTGGGTACATTATGCCTTATGGGCTGTAGTTGAGTGGCACACTGAGTATGTGGGCTATGTGTCATTTGGGTTGTGTTGGGGGGTGGAGGTTACTTGCATTTCTGCTTTGGAGGTCTCTGTTGTTTGGGCAGATTTGTACTGAGAGTCTCTGTGAATGTAGGTGTGTGTTTTGTGGTTCTGTGTGTGTGTTTTGGTGGTGTAGGTTTTGAGGGACTATGTGATGAGTGTGATGCGGTGCAAGTGTTTACCTTCTCCTCTTGACTGTCTAAGCCAGTCTATGGTGAAGAGAGCTTTGCTTCTAGTTTGGCTATATAAGTGCATCTCTCACAGGTCGTAGTGTTGGGTGTTGGGTGGTAGGAGGAGAGGGTTGTCTGTGTACATGAGGCAATTGCTGCATTGTCCCAAGATGCTCAGATTCATCAGGTAGACAGGAGAAAACACCGGGAGCTGACCTTTAGACATGCCTGAATAGGTGCTTATTTATTAAGTACTAAAAACTGTTTTTATTATATTTTATATTATACTTAAATGTATAGCTGTAAAGTATTCCTTCAAATCAAGTAATCCTGAACCACCTAGTTCTGTTGTGGGAACAACTTAGCCCACTTAACTCTTTCCCTCCCAGATAAATCCCTTCAACTCTATTAAATATGGTTCACAACTTCTCTAACTGATAAAATTAACCTGACCTATATGTGAAACTAAAGGAGCTAGAAACATGTTCATTGCTTGTATCTGACTATCAATATCAATAATCAAGAGCTTCCAGCTTCACAGTCTTTGTATTATCTTTGGTTTTGTTCTTTTCACATATCATTGGCTGTCTTAACAGAATCCTTTTTAATTCTTATACCTAGAATGTTCATCTTATCATGCCCCCATAAATATGGGTATTGCTGAACGAATTGATCAGTGGGTGCATAGTTTATCACAATAGTCTTTTATCTTCATTTATTTTATGTCTCCAAAAGACGTGAAACTGTCTTGCAATGCTCCACAACACTGAAATGTCATTTTCTAGATTTAGGAAGTACAAGATAATCTCTGAATGAAGGTAACTTTTCTTGATTACCATGCTAGTTATGTTGTCGAATTTGTGAGTCTCATTTTCTTTGCCAATATCTTCAAGTACAAAGCAAATAACTAAGGGGTAAGAGGATGCCACTGGCTGGTTCCTGTATTCAAACACAGATGGTTGGATCGGAATCCTCCCAACTAGGTTCTGACCCCTATTATTCTGTCAGGAAGCACAGTGGCATCCTCATAAAATCCTAGCTAAGACTATCAAATCTTCCTTCTTCTTTCAGCTGCTCCCATTAGGGGTCACCTCAGTGGATCATCTGTTTCCATTTCTTCCTGTCCTCTGCATCTTGCTCTGTCACACCAACCATCTGCATGTCCTATCTCACCACATCCCTAAACCTTATGTTAGGCCTTTCTCTTTTCCTCTTACCCGGCAGCTCCATCCTTAGCATCCTTCTCCCAATATACCCAGCATCCTTCCTCAGCACATGTCCAATCCATTGTAACCCCACCTCTCTGGCTTTGTCTCTAAACCACCCAACCTGTGCTGACCCTCTAATATACTGATTCTTTATCCTGTCCATCCTCGTCACACCCAATGCAAATCTTAACATCTTTAACTCTGCCACCTCCAGCTCTGACTCCTGTCTTTTTGTCAGTGCCACTGTCTCCTACCTATATAAAATAGCTAGTCTCAGTACCCTCTTGTAGACCTTCTCTTTCACTCTTACTGGTACTCATCTGTCACAAATCACTGCTGACACTATTCTCCACCCACTCCACCCTGCCTGCACTCTCTTCTTCACCTCTCTTCCACAGTCACCATTACTCTGAACTGTTACCAAGTACTTAAACTCATCCACCTTTCCCAACTCTACTCCCTGCATCCTCACCATTCCTCTGTCCTCCCTCTCATTCACACACATATATTCTGTCTTAGTCCTTCATTCCTCTCCTCTCTAGAGCATATCTCCACCTCTCCAAGGTCTCCTCAACCTGTTCCCTACTCTTACTACAGATCACAATATCATCTGCAAACAGCATAGTCCATGAGGACTCCTGTCTGATCTTGTCTGTCAACCTGTCCATCACCATTGCAAATAAGAAAGGGCGCAGAGCAGATCCTTGATGTAATCTCACCTCCACCTTGAATGCATCCATCACATCTATTGCAGACCTCACCACTGTTACACTACCTTCATACATATCCTGTACCACTTGTACATACGTCTGTGCCACTCCTGACTTCCTCATACAATACCAGAACTCCTCTCTAGGCACCCTGTCATATGCTTTCTCTAACTCCACAAATACACAATTCAACTCCTTCTGACCTTCTCTATACTTCTCCATTAACATCCTCAGAGCAAACTTCGCATCTGTAGTGCTCTTTCCTGGCATGAAACAATATGGCTGTTCACTAATCATCACCTCCCTTCTTAACCTAGCTTCCACAACTCTTTCCCATAACTTCATGCTGAGAACCCAGCCACTGGGGATTTACAAGCCGGTGCATTTCTTTGTGCCAGTCCAAAGCTGTGATAAATGGGGAGGGTTACATCAGGAAGGGCATCCAGTGTACAATTTTTGCCAAATGACATATGCGGACAGCAATACAGCTAACACTATCAAATGCATTCTCCATATCAAGACTCACCAACAATGGCAGTGCTTTTCTTATACTCTGCTTCCATCTAGATCATCATTTTGTTAGTGACAAATATATGTCTCCTGTTCACACAGCCACATTGATAAAGATTTATTAATTGTGGCAACACCTTTGCCATTCTCTTAGCTAGTACAGAAATAAACAATTTAGAAACATGGTTTAAAATTGAAAGTGGTCTATATGAAGTTGGGTTTGAAGAGTCTTTACCCTCTTTGGGTAATAAAGCTATCACAGCCTTCTACAAAGATGCTCTTAATGTCCTTCCTTTTAATACATTGTTAAACAAGGGCTTCCATATCTTCATCACTGTTTTGTCTTCTAACTTCTAAACTTCTATAGGAATACCATTTGTAGCTGCTGACTTTTCTACTGATTGAATATACATCACCATTTTTATCTCATCCTTTTCTACCTTCGCTATTAATTCTTCTGGCTCATCTTTTTCAAACCTTGGCATAGTTATATCTTCTTATTATTTCAATGTGTGCCTTTTCTTGGTTTTCCCGTTCCTTCACTTTATATAAGTTTTCATAAAATTACTGAATTATCTTTAACACGTCTCTATAGGATGTTCTTTTATTTTGTTCTTGTCATAGTCTCCCTAAGTTTGGCCATAACCCTTTCTACTTTCTGTTGCCCAAGACATTGTGCTAAAAGTTTTTGTATTTTGAAGTTGTATGTAATATATTTGTTGACTTGGAGAGTTTGACATCGTGGACCAGGTACAGCTATTTCAGGATCTGAATGGCCTTAGTTTTGCATCTTGTTTAGTTTATGGACTATTTTAGCTGCAGGTTATTTAGGATTCACATGGAAATTACTGTATCTGCTCCTTTCTTTCTTGTTGGAGTCATCCATGTTTTTTTTTTTTTTTTTTTTTGCACTTGTTGCCATTTTCCCTAGCTGGGTGATCTTTTGGGCCTACATTTCCTGCTTTGTACAGGAAAGCTCTAACCAGAGATCATAAATGTTAAAAAAATGCTAAAGCCATTTTATTTGTCAAGGGATCTCTGTTCTGACAAATCTTTAATGACTGCTCTATTAAATTAAATGGATGATATTGAACGCACTTATTCCAGTCTTTCTAAAGCCTTCATTTGTTATGGCTATTCCTTTGGAGTGTACCAATTTCAGAATTAACAAAAAGCCATGTCTTGCATAGATATTTTTATCCAGAGGCAACAGTGGTCATTGGTAAAGGTGTACTGATGTTTCCCTCTGTCCAGCAAACTTCTGAGAAAACAAATATGATTGGAAGGTTCATTCTGCTTTTGCTCCATGAGAGGAACACTCACAAAAGGACAGACTGTCTTTATATTAAAGGGAGAAAGAGAAATAGCAGATAGCTGGTTTACTCATCTTTAAATTTCAGCTTGTGTCACTGCCATTCTCTGTTTCATAGTTTTGCCCCTGGAAAATTGTTCTACAGTATCAAATGTAACTGTAGTTTTGCAGTTAATCTAACATTCTGTTAATAAACTAAAAGTCAAGCATAGACACAAAGGATACCTTTGGAGCAGTCCATTTTAGTCATTAAATGTTAAGAAGGGACATGATGATTAGTGATCAGCAGTATGGTTTCATGCTGGGAAAGAGCACTACAGATGCAATGTCTGCTCTGAGAGTGTTGATGGAGAAGTACAGAAAATGTCAGAAGGAGTTGCATTGTGTTTTTGTAGACTTAGAGAAAGCATATGACAGGGTGCCTAGAGAGGAGTTGTGGTATTGTATGAGGAAGTCAGGAGTGTCAGAGAAGTATGTAAGAGTGGTACAGGATATGTACGAGGGTAGTGTGACAGTGGTGAGGTCTGCTGTGGGAGTGACGGATGCGTTTAAGGTGGAGGTGGGGTTACATCAAGGATCAACTCTGAGCCCTTTCTTATTTACAGTGGTGATGGACAGGTTGACAGACGAGATCAAACAGGAGTCCCCGTGGACTATGATGTTTGCAGATGACATTGTGATCTGTAGTAAGAGTAGGGAACAGGTGGAGGAGACCCTAGAGAGATGGAGATATGCTCTAGAGAGAAGAGGAATGAAGGTCAGCAGGACTAAGACAGAATATATGTGTGTGAATGAGAGGGAGGATAGAGGAATGGTGAGGATGCAAGGAGTAGAGGTGGCGAAGGTGGATGAGTTTAAATACCTGGGGTCAATAGTTCAGAGTAACGGTGAGTGTGGAAGAGAGGTGAAGAAGAGAGTACAGGCAGGATGGAGTGGGTGGAGTAGAGTGTCAGGAGTGATTTGTGACAGGCGAGTACCTGTAAGAGTGAAAGTGAAGGTCTGCAAGAGGGTAGTGAGAACAGCTATGTTATATGGGTTGGAGACAGTGGCATTGACAAAAAGGCAGGAGTTTGAGCTGGATGTGGCAGAGTTAAAGATGTTAAGATTTGCACTGGGTGTGACGAGGGTGGACAGGATTAGGAATAAGTATATTAGAGGGTCAGCCCAGGTTGGAAGGTTTGGAGACAAAGCCAGAGAGGCAAGATTACGTTGGTTTGGACATGGGCTGAGGAGGGATGCTGAGTATATTGGGAAAAAGATGCTATGGATGAAGCTACCAGGTAACAGGAAAAGAGGAAGGCCTAAGATAAGGTTTATGGATGTGGTGAGAGAGGACATGCAGGTGGTTGGTGTGACAGAGCAAGATGCAGAGGACAGGAAGAAATGGAAACTGGTGATCCACTGTGGCAACCCCTAACGGGAACAGCCGAAAGAAGAAGATGATGATGATGATGATGATGATGATGATGATGATGAAATGTTTGGTAAATGGATCTTTCTGAGATGCATTTGAATGGAACCATGGATGATTGGATTGAACCAGCAGTCATTTTGAAGCAACCAGCTTAATAAACTTTGCAAAGTGGGGAATGAAGACCAGACTATGGGTTTGCAAAGCTACCCCAATAAAAGAATGTTTACTAAAACAGCATTAAGACATTGAAACCAAAAAAATCTGATCATAGAATGTGACTGTCAATTTCCCACAAAAGTTAAAACAATCTACAGACATAAATTAATAAGTAGCAACTTGTATGGCAATGCTTCACTGAAAAAAATACATTGACCAATGGATGGGAGATCGCAGATATACCCCAGGGATTACCTCAGTGTCACGGCTCGACAGAGGCACAGCAAAACAATGGGTATAGTTCCCCATACTAAAGGGGTGGCGTAAGCCACAAAACTATGGGCTAGGCTTGTAAATGCCCTCGGGCAGATAGCCTAGTATAAACCTATGAACTTATGAAACATATAACTAACAACCAAATGAACTCATCAGTCAGAGAACATCATCACATCATTAGTAAGACTACTGCATATTTTATGAAGTCAAATGTAACTGCTAGAGCTCCAACATTAGTAGTAATAATGAAACCACTAACAGTTAATTTATGTTGTGTGTGTGGGTGTGTGTATGCATGCAGATATGGTTCTGTTATGTTTGAAACACAAAATGTTGGGAAAAAGATTGAAAAAAAGTACTTTTGACTGAAAAGCCACATTTCATCAAAAACATTTTACAGAACATATATACTATTAAAAACCCTCTTGCTGGGGGTGCAAGCCCCTCTGCACCCCCATGTGAGGGTCTTTGCCCTCCACACCCCTCTTAAATGTATATATCTACAGTCACACAACAGTGGAGTAAAGAGAAAATGGCACACAGTGAATTAGTCTTGGTGTACAAATGCAAACATCTACTAATATGGCAGAGCAGCCTTACAGTGGGCATTACCAGGCCACACATAATCTTTTAAATTACTACCCTAATAACTCCCATAATCCAAAAAAAATACCATAGATGCTAACTCTCTACATTTCAGTAGTTTTCAACAAAATGGCTTTTAAGTCAATAATACTTTTGTCTTTTTTGATATTTTGTGTTTCAGTCAAATATATATTGTCAAACATAGTAGAGCTATAGGCAAGAGTGCATCTGTCTGACAGTATATACATATTTATGTCATGAAAATAGTTTGATTTGAAGATAAGTCATATGAAGTGCATTTGATGTAATTAGATGTTGAGCTTGGAACACAAGTGATCCTTGCTTGGATGCTCAACATTTCACAGCAGGGTTTTATGTATACATAAAGCATACAGGAAAAAAAGTGAAATCTCAGTGCAGAGACTGAAATCTTCCCTGAGAGCTGACATTTCCTGTCCCCTCACTAAACTTATATCTTGTAGAGGCAGTGAGGTGGTAAAAAATAAACTAAATAAAAAATGATTTTCTTTGTCCTTGCTAACCAAAGCCTAGAGAAAGCCATGGTTAGTGAGCAGGGAAAAATAATCAAAAAGGATCTAATGTAAATAGCTGCAGTAACGGATATAAGGATCTGATGTGTGTGTGTGTGTGTGTGTGTGTGTGTGTGTGTGTGTGTGTGTGTGTGTGTGTGTGTGTGCCTGTGTATGTAATGCTTTGCACTATAACCAGCTGATAACAATGACTTGAAATAAATTTCATTTATGCATTTCCTCATTTGATCTCAAGAACAGGGCCATGACTTGGGTAACTGTCTAGAGCCTGGTATTGGGGACACAGCCATACTACTTTAATTAAAAAAAATTCCCATACAGCATTTCTCAATCAGCAAGCAAACAGATGATTTCCTGCTCTGCATGCCTCCTCCAGTTTCATTAGCTTGGTATCTGAGACTGGAGATAGCACACAGCAAATAAAAGCATTTCGGAATTAGTGCGACTGTGGCACTGAATGCATTCTGAAATAGTGAGCAGGACTGTGGAAGCACACTGGATTTTTTTTTCAGGATATGAGGAGCAGTACAGTGACTTTCCTTTTCAGCATGTGAGCAGGAACCATTATTGCAGCACAGCAATGAGCAGGTAACTTTAGCAGTGTTGCAGCACTGGGGGAACAGTAGGGTGTGTATGAAGCACATTTTGAAATAGTGAGCAGACTGAGGAAGGGGAGGGGCATTTATTTCCTTTTTTTCCGCACGGGAATGAGGTAGGTGTGTGTGTGTGTGTGTGTGTGTGTGTGTGTGTGTGTGTGTGTGTGTGTGTGTGTGTGTGTGTGTGTGTGTGTGTGTGTGTGTGTATGTGTGTGTGTGTAAAATGCCTCAGTTGGAGGGGCTAGCTACTTCAGTGATTTACTCAGGATTAAACCCTGTACCTTAAGTGCAGGAAGCTAGAGTCTTAGTCCTCAACACCAACTGCCAGACCTCCATTATTTTTTTTATTTTTTTTTTCCTTTGGTAAATCACTCAAGATTGCAGTAAGTCAATATCAGTCATTAGAATTTCGCAGTTTCTGTGGTTTACAAATCATGTTGATGCAAAACTTCTTTTGTCAACTTTTTAAGTGATTTAGTGTAGTCAGTTCTTATCTGTCTCCTGTTTTGCAGAACATCTCTGATTTTGCCTCATACTTATGACCTGTCTTTGACCAAGTCATTTAACTAGACACTGCTTTGTGGGTGACTGGAAATTTGGGTTAGGCTCCTCAGTGGTCCCCTGCATTGTAAGCCTAGTAACTGTACGAATCAGAGTAATTATGGTGTAAATAAAGAATTGTGTGTTGTAAACAAAAGCATCATTTTATGAGCTGTGCTCTTTGGATGTGATCCTTGGTGTCCTTAATGTTGACAGTGTGTATTCAGCTTTGAATAAATGGAGCAACATGCAGTCTGAGTTTAATGTTAACATTTTAACTATGAATACATTTTAATTTAGCCTTTTTTGCAGGCAAATGTGAAATGCATTGTTTGTTTAGCACTTAGTGCAGATTAGTAAGATTAAGAGAGAGATGCTTCCTGTAATACATGGTTTAAGTCCCTCAACCTTAATTGGTTTACTGTGTGACTCTGCCAAGTTACTTCACCAGGTTGTACTCCTGGGCTGCTGCTGAAAATGGACACTTATATCCAGTGAGCTGTCCCAGACTCTTAAATGCATTAAAAATGTACTTATTTTACATTTACCTTTTGATTTCCTGCACCCTTCAAATAGTAGTTCACAGTTCGAGTACCAAGAAAGGCCATTCATTTTTACATGGGAAAGCATTGTTAAAAATGCTTTTTCTAAATGATGTAGTAATTGATATTTATAAACCAGGGTAATGTAGCTGGTCCAAAATTGCAGTGTCAGTGGATATATGATGTGAAATCTCTGTGTAAACACAAATGTCCCATACAGTACAGTCACACCCCAAGGTAATGTCATGAAAGCACATAGGGGGATGTCATGTAAAGTAAAATGTATATACTTAATATGTCAGTAATGAGTAATTAATGTCCAATTCAAAACTTTTTTTGAAATGAAAACTGAGCAATGCTTAGCAGTACTTAGCTCTGCTTAGCTGGTTTGAGCATTGTGTAGAAGTTTCATTCTATACAGTATTCAGCCCAGCTGAGCGGATTTGTGCACCACTAAGCACTGCTCAGCATCTGTCTCTTTAACACTGCTCAACTCAGCTTAACAGGTTTGCGCACTGCTGAGCTGTGTTCAGCATTTTCAAAAATGGTCCAATGATGGCAAAAAGCAAGAATATGGCCTTATTTAAACCACACAGGTAGAAATACAGCCAAAACCTGTTGTAATTTGATCACTGCAGGAGCTATGTCTGGAGTTAGAGAGGGAGACCAATTTCGGGTGCAGTGGTGGGGCATTTTATAGTCCAGGGTTATGGCTGGACTCCTTGTACAACACCATGATGACAGACTGCTGCAGGGGCCAGTACCAGGGCTCCCAATACAAATGTGAGGCCTGGGACCATCTGGCATGCATCCTCACCAGTGCCACTGGAATCCCCCAAACTGGTGAGCAGGTACGACATCACTATGCCAACCTAAAGCGGAGGAAGGGGGAGCTCTTGGCCCAATGAATCAAAGATGCTTGAGACAGCAATGCCCCAGTAGTTTGTAAGTATTTCACCCATAGCTGTACCAAATTTTACAAAAAAGAGAATGCTGCAAATGACCAAAACCACCAACGAAAGCAGCCACACCAGTCCAGTAATCACCAGGGCAAATAAGCTCACGATAAGGCACAGATAGGCACAAATAGAATTTATTAACGTGCAACAACTTCAGCAACAAGCACTACACACGTTTTCGTCTCATAGAATGACTTCATCAGATAAAACACATCCCAAATCTACATAGTTTAAATACCCACCCTAATTGATTATCAGTCAATCAATTAATTACACCATCACTAAAAAGTTTATGCCTAAGAAAAATTTTAAAAACACATGGAGTTAATTAAAATGTTTGTAAAATAAACATAATGTATTAAACAACATCCACAATCAATTGTCACAAAACAAACTTAAAATAAATGAATATATAAATAATGAACTTGTGCTAAACCTTTGTTAAATATTTTGTGCTTTAATCTTAAGATAGGGCACTATAGAAATGGATTTGTTTAACCCAGGGGCTTTGTTAGCTTCCAATAGGATCTGCCAATACGTTTCCCTATGGGCTAACCTCGCTTCCCAGGGTCCACCCCTAATGTCCCTAAAAACAACTTCAATTGCAAAAAACAAAAAAGTATTTCACCCATAGCTGTACCAAATTTTAGCCTGAGTATGTGATAGACAGGTATGCATAATGGTTGTTTTTTTCCCCTACAGCTGCCCTAGCAATGTGGATGCCCGTTGAACAGAATGCCGAGACTGCACTGAGAATCTTCTGAGAACAGATCTATCTTGCAGTATATAGTGCAATAAATAAGAAAGAGTACATTGTTTACTGACAGTACGTATAATGTGTTCTGATTGTACTGAATAAATAAAGTTTGTCAGACCAATATTGATTTACAGGATATGAAGTACTACTGAATGTAGAGTCTGCAGTGTAATAAAGCATTGTGTCATGTAACTCAAATAAAGATTTATACCACAAACTGTTGTGTTTAAACTGGTATGTTGTTGAAGAAATAGAATGTGTACAGGTGCTTCACAGCAAATATGGCTTTCACAGCATGCATTGACTGAAGTTGTTCTGATAACCAGCTGTTATGCAAAACTGTAGATTGTGGAGCTGTAAAACAGGATATAAACATGTCCTGCACTAAGATCTGAACCTTGAATAGTAATGTGTAATGTATTATAGTGTGTCTCCTGCAGCATTGCCTTGTGTTAACCTTTGCATTCCGGATCTTATTATTTCAAAGGATTAAGACACAGTACACTAACTATCTATCATGCATGAATCTCAGGCATGTATGTTCAACTATCACCTCAGTCTTTGGTGACACTACACTTAGATTACAAGGTCAGACAGTCTACTCAAGACAGTATTAGGCAGAATTCAGTCAAGAAAGACACAGCAGTTCCCCAATAGCTCAGTGTGATGAGAAATAGCTATGTTGTTAATTTTTGCACACCCAGACCATGGTTTGAATCCAGGGAGTGGTACTAAGATGTGTGAATATTTACACTCAAGTAATCTTGAATATTTGTAGAAGCAGTCAGTAGTATTAACAGATATGTTCTCCAATGTTTGTAGTAGCTGTTTGATGGGTATACTAGTAAACCATGTACAACTATTCCACTGTCCAACCCCATGCCTGCAAATGACAGTAGGATAAGTGCATATACCATGCACTCTTCCCGGTACATATCTCTCAAGTGTCACACAGTCATGGCTAGTGGTCACTGCTGCCAATAACCTCGGACACACATATGAATCCAGGTGAAGTATGCCAGTAGTACACTCACACAATATCAGTGCGGGGTGTGAAAGCTGCCAGCCTAGCCAGATAGAATTTTATAGATTATTCTGTCATTTGTAAATATAAATGTTGAAATACAGGCTGGTTTTCTTAAATGAAAAAATATGCTGTGAAATGTTGAACTTCAAAAAATCTAACAACATTTCCCTCTACTGTAAAGAAAGCTAAGACAAGTATTTCATGTCTGTCCCTTGAAGTTGAAATTACTTCATGTCTGTCCTTTGAAGTTAAAGATTCAGAGTCATTCTGTCTGGGCTAGCACATTCTTTCTATTGTTTTAACCAAGAGTTAGATTGCTAGATTTAAACATGCAAATGTATTTTTATTGCTCTGGTTTCTGCCTAGGTGTAAAAGAATGTATATGCAGTTTCTGTTGGCCTGGGAACCCCAGGAATGGTGAAGAATGGTGTAATATTTATCAGAACTGCAATTTCAATTTAAACAGAGAGAACCATAGATTATTAAACATGTTTGTCTTGACCATCCAACTCACAGCACTGTCTTGCTCTTATGTAAGTTATCTTAGACTTGCGTTTTCTTTTAGAAATAGCTAGGAACAAGAAAGATTAGACTAAGTGTTTTTCTGTGATGTCAGAACTGTACTACTGAATTATTTTAAATATTTCTCTGTGATTTCTGAACTCTTGACTAGCACTGTGTAGTAAGAAGTATTATCTTGTGTTTTTATTATTTATTATTAAATATTTTAAAACCTTTCAACTGTGGTTGTTTTGTGTAGAGATAAGTTAAGCTCTAAGAGTACATTGCATGTATATAAGAATCCTGTATCAAGTCACTCCAATAAGCCTTGACTGTTTAGTTATACTACAAATTGGATAATAATATTGCACAGTAATAATTGGACACCCTTTTAAGGGCCTTTGAGTAGCTGATAAATATTAGTTGGGTGGTGGCAGGGATTTCTACCATATAGTCTGGGTAAAAGGGGCACAGCTGGAGAACCTGTGCCAGCCTTCCCCAGAAGTGTCTGTGTGGTTGTGTAAACTCTTATCTCAAACGGCGTGTGTGTGTATCAGCTACTTGGGCAGGGACACAAAGTACCAGTTGGAAAGAAAGGGGCTGGAGATGTTAGCTTGCCCAGCTGGCTATCTGGACCCTATAGCTGTGCCAGTGGGGAGTCTTATTGGGGACATGGAGAGCAAGGGAGCGACCAGCCCTGGACTGACTGTGATCTTTGTGCACTCTTAAGGGAAATTTCACTTTACTGTGTAAATTTGCTATCCTTTCCTCATATATGAGACACCCTCTCTGGTGTTAGTGGTGAGGATTGTTGCTCCTTGATTGCTGGGCCAGGGCACGGACCTCACACAGGGTACAACACCTTTGTCATATATGTAACCCTGACATGTACGAGTCCCCTCTAGTCATGTACCCAGAGTTGTCACAGTTTGCTCCATACCATTTCAGGTTGACAGTTTAACAGTTATGTATATACTACAGAAACTATGGGCCATAGGTAGATGTAAAGTGAGGGCAGACCTGTAGAGTATTGAGCAGTACTGTTATGAAAACAGAAGCCTATACAGTTGTTAATGGACTTTTTTTCTCTCCTCCACCCCTTATTCGCATCAATAATTATTATTCATATACTACGGGTATGTTGTTCTCAAAACCTAATTTTGGGACTTGTGTTATATTATTGTTCATATATTTAATTGGTTGCATATTAACATACCTTGTTCAAATACCAATGTTGGTGGCCTATTGCCATAAATGTAACTGGGATCATGTTACAGTGTTGACTGTTATTTTGTTTATGCATGTGTTCTGTTTGCTATGCAATTGTTTCACTTCTATTGCTCTGGGACACCTTGGAACACCCACACATGTGGTTATAACTAATCTTGAAATGTTTTGTTCATGACTAACCAATGCATTTTGAAAAACCTCAACACCATATCACATTTCGGAAGGCAGATCCCACTGGATCCACCTGTCCTGCCTCATCTGACCACGGCACCAGGCCCCAGCACATCCGCGACCAAACCTGGAACTGCCTCTTCTGAAGGTCCTGCACCACCGTCATGTGGAACTGTCTCAAGGGACAGGGCACATCCTCCCCCTGGGCACAGGCACTGAGAGGAACCAGTCACCGGCAGATGGTTCCATGGTATGGTGCACAGGGTCATCCAGACAGAGTTGGATGCACACCCGAGCCAGATCAAGGACAGACTGGTGCACCTTGAGGGGCAGCCTGCCCCTGTTGTCCCACCCCCCCAGCACAGCCACCTTCGGGGCCGTGAAGTGGCAGTGGAGACTGCCCATGGGTGGGGACCTCAGTCCCACTGTTTCCATCTGGGGACTCATGGGCCTCTGATTCCCAACTACCCTCCCTGTCCAAGGTGTTTACCCCCATGTGTCATACACTGCCCCTGTCTGCTGTCTTGTCTGTCTGCAAAAGCAACCTCTCCTGCCCAACTTACCTCCCCAAATGTACCTACAACCTTTCCCCAACATCCTACTATCACCTTAAAAAAAGGGGGGCATCTGTCCCCCCAAAAAAAACATGTCCCATACATAGCTCTCCATTCCATCCCCAAGTACACTGATGTCAGTCAATTTACCACTGAATTACTCAAGCAATGTATGTCGCCCACACCCCTCCCTGTGTGGTGTGAGGCTCTAAATTCCAAATTGTCCACATCATACAGAGCTGTTGCTGCAGAAGAAATGGAGAGCTATGGTCCTTTCCTAAACCCATCCTGCACATACATAGCTTCTTTGCACATTGTTTTTCCCCCTGCTTGCCCCATTTCACCACTTTCCTATCACCCTTTTTTCTTTTTTTGAAATTAAGCAGAGCCAAGCAGCACTAAGCGCCTCTTGGTATCGCTTAGCATCACACAAACCCATGCAAACCTACTTAAAACAGCTAAAAATGGCTTTAATCACTCTGTCTCAATCAGCCCCTGTTTTGCCCAGCAACAAAATAACCAGCCGTGGCAGGTCTGAAACCCAGGACCCTGTCCACTACAATCAGAGCAATGTGCCACACCACATGAGCTATGGGAATTTGTGATGCTTTTTGAAACATATTATGCATTACAGTCATGTAATATTAGGGAAAAAACATAGTACTACCAAGTCTCAAACCCTGGACTGTGCACTAGGGTCAGAGCAATGTACCACTATGCCATATGAGCTGTGGGAATTTGTGATGCTTTTTCAAACATATCATGCATTACAGAAATTTAGCAGTATGGAAAACAGATATCACTGCCAACTCTTGAATCCAAGATCTTCTACATTAGAGTCAGAGCAATGTACCACTACACCAAATCAGCTCTGAGAAGTTATTGATATCCATACATCTCAACCTCGTAGTGCAAGAAACTGGATGAACACTGACAAAATGGGGGATAGAGGCCCAACAACAGGCACATATTTTACATAGTGCAGTTATACATATCAGAAAGTTGCTAGAGTGGCATGGTTTGTTTTAACATACATTTTCTGAAGGATTCAGTCTGTAACTCAAACCTCTGTCATTATTTAGTGCCATCAGACCTCAGATTATCCCAGTTATTTGCCAGAAAACAACAAATATTCTTAGGAACAGACCAAAAATATGAGTACAAACTCCAGACATTCTGTGAAAATATGTACAGTTTTTCGCATGCTGATGCCTTTGTAAAGTTATCAGTCAGGACAGGGATATAACTTTAAGGCGGAAAACATCACTGCCAAATTATGAACAAAGAGCACATTGAACTGCAGTCAGGGCAATATACCAGTAGGCCAACTGACCTCTTGAGTACAGCAACTGAGTTATATGAACACATCCTGATAGACAGTCACACAATACTCTTGACATATAGTGGCCAAAATCACAGTGTACGTGGGCCTCTGACACAGACACAGAACCAATATGCAGAACAATAAATGCTGCAAGTGTCACATGTGACTGTACAGATTTCCACAGAATGTCCAGGGTTATGGCTCATATTTATGGCCTGTTCCTCATAACAGTTGCGGTATTCTGCTAAATCACTGGGATGATATCAGGATAGAGGTCACTAAATAGTAATAAACATCTGAGTGTCAGACATCAAATCCCTCAGAAACCGAATGTCAAAACAGACATTGTTACTTTTGCAATTCTCTAAGTTTATGACACCAATATTTCTAATCCCTCCCTATTTGTGAACCTTTGTCCACACATTTTGTTGTGCTGTGTTCACATTTCCTGTGCTAACAGGTTGAGAGGTATGCAGACATAGCATGCAAAACTGTGGACACAACACATCAATCCAAACATTGGACAGTATTTCCACCTACCCTCTTTGATGACACCTCCATAATGTCCTCCTCACAGGCCAGGAAAAGGGGCAAGGCCCACATGAAGGCCTTAATTATAGGACTGTGTTGCCATGACACTGGCTAATAGAAAGGCAACCCAGCTGTTCTTGATGCAATTAGCAAATGGGAGCAACAGATTGGTGCACAAGCCATCACATCTTTAGGAGCATTACCTACAAACGGCAAGCTGATGCCTATGCTAAACAGGTCTGATATTTCCGTCAAGAAGACAGACTGTGACTATTCACAACACCTTTTGTGGATTAATTCTGAAAAAGAGGTACAGAACTATACCAGATATGTCAAACAATGAAGTATGTAATGGAATGCAGATGGGGATGCAGTCATGGGAAATAGGGATTTAAACAGTAGCACTCAGCAACACTTCCAAGACTGTCATGTTGCATGTTATTCTGCTGCCCAGCACCTACAGCCATCCCTGATGGCTATGTCTGCAGCATACCTTTGAACTGTACATGGCATTGTAGAATGTCCTGATATTTGCCTCACAATTTTCCCATGTTTTCCATAAAAGTTTGTTTTTCTGGCAAATTAGTGGCAAATCATGAAGGACTGCAGTCAGAAAATAATGACATTTGGTACTGCAGATGTCAGACACCTGTGAGTAGGCCACCCTATACCACATATGGACCTCTCTCTCTCTCTTACTGTGTACTTCAGATGTTCCTGGAATGTCCACATGCACTTGTAGTACCACTCACCTATTTGCCAAATGTAGGCTGAATGACCTGGTACTGTAATGTTGCCCATAGAGGGTACCCAGCAGTCAATGGCAGTGATGTGTGTAGACACATAACAACACAGTCTGTCACAGCAGTCAGGACATTTCTGTTAGTCTTGCTACCATCTCAGGTTACTAGGCTATGAGCCATGAGCAGCCATATGCCTAGGCCACAAGTTAGCCCATGTGTATGCAAAGCAGCAGCTGATATCCCCATCCAACAGGGACACAGGTGGTATATTAAGGGTGTATGTGCTGTTAACCATCCATTCCACCAGGTTACACCTGCAAAGGTGTTAGTAGCTACCCTGCCTGATGTGGACATGGTGCCCATTCTACTGCAGGGTAAGTGTCTGAAACACATGAACTGCCAACAAGGCCAGTTCAGGTCATTTTCCAGAGTGTGTGTGTGTGTGTGTGTGTGTGTGTGTGTGTGTGTGTGTGTGTGTCTGTGTGTGTTGACACAGCGGAGCATGACCTACACTCATGGAGCCAGCAGTCCCAACAATGTGGAGACTGTGATTTCCTCACACGTGAGGTCACTCCTGAGGAGTATGTATGGCACTGGATAGAGGGTTGGCCTTATAGCCTATAGGTGTATGGGAGATGTTTGATGGCCTGGTGTTTCCTGGTGGGAAACCTCCGTGATGTCCCCAGCTGCTGCATGTGCTGTGTGATGTGACTGATGAATGGTGGATTATGCACATTAATGGTCCTCAGTGGGAGAACATGACATATCAGGATAAGGGGGGCAACGCATGCTGTAATGGTGGTATGTTTACAATACTCACACACATACTGTACTGATAGATGACAGGGGTATAATGTGGGTGTTAGCAGTAGATAGTGCTAGCAATTGTAGATGTGTGTGGCTTGTACGCGATGGTAGTCAATGTATGCGGTCCTGTGATGTGTTCCCCTGTTCATGTCTTCCAGGTGGGATGCGTCATATATGTCATCCACCATACACAGAGGCTGAGACTGTGGCAATCTTGTAATCCCTTAGACTACATCACAGGGTACTGTTGGGGAGAAGCCAGCAGCACATGCAGCAATGAACTGCCCCGTGGGCAGAACTGGTGGAGACCATCAACAACATTGGATAGCATGGCAGGGGCTATGAACAGGTCTGACACCATGCTCAGACTTAATACACAATGCACAGCAAAGGGCTGCAGCTGTGCCCAGGGACCATGCTGGGACTGGTGGAGGGCCTGCTACAGAAGCACCACTGACACCAACAGAGGCGTTCCTTGCCAACCTTGATGGAGTCACTGCCTCCCAGGTACACATCCCCAAATTTGTTGTGGAGGTTGGTGGCACAGAGCCAACAGCCGAGGAGCGTACATGTAAGACCCCAGTGGTCATCATGTCAAGACTGTAGCATTCATAGTGGCAGCCTTTGCATACCTGGATGCATATGTCAGGTGAAACTGCATTTGTGGGTGGGGTTTTGTAATGCACACAAAAGCACACCTATTGTGAATGTCAGTGATTTGGGTGGTATCACAGCTTGTACTGTACATGTTCATAAATGCACATATTATCCTGTATCAATGCCACATGTGTGTGTGCTGAGGGACATGGCTGACCTTTGTTGGAGTTAACATAGACTTTACAGATTCAGCAGATGTCTGCATAGGTGCATAGCAGACTGGCCATGCTGCTAATGTATTGTTTGACTGACTGAGGACTGTTCAGCACTAATATCCACCTTTTGGCTGGATGTGGTCCCTTCACTTAGGTGGTGAACCACATACAAGCAATTCTTGATGACTGCCAATACTTTTTGCCTGAATGTAACTATGTTGCCATCCTGGGTACCCAGGCCTGTCATTGCAGTCTGTGTGTTGATGGGGTTGGTGCTGATGTGGGACATAGTGATGACATGTACTTGCTGTATGCATGCTGACACTGTTGTCTGTGTACAGCTTGAGGCTGGGACCTTGAGAGCATTCCATATCCACTGTATGGGTCATTGCAGTGTGTTAGCAGTTTGTGGTTCAATGACAGAGTGCAAAATACTTACAGTTCACACAGCCTTCGGCTGTACCTACATATGTGGGTGGAGCCAATTAGCATTCATGCCTATATACTTGTGGGTTACTGGGGACACCAGGTAGTCACAGGGCCTTCACATGTATACATATTGCACACACATAAGTGGCAGTGAATGGCTTTGCGACATTCTCAAATGTGGACTGTGGGACACGATCTGTAGTAACATGACAGTTGTCAAGACATACCATAGCCATGGCAAGTGCAACACACAAGACTTCCTCTGGTTTGCTACTATGACACATTCTATGTGTGATATTACCTTAGCTTATACTGTTTGTCATAACACTGAGGTGCTTCTGCTATGCAATAACTGCTCTATGCAATCAGTACAGGGGCCTCTTTACTGTTTCAGTTGTTGTCAAAGGTCACACCTTGCCAAACATGGGCTGCAACCTGCAGGGTGCTACAGATGATGTCCATACCTGTGACTTCTGCATATGTCTGCAGATTGTCCTGATGTCTGACACATACTTTCTTTCCATCTGTCATAAAGTGTGTTTTTCTGGTGAACTGTGGGAAAAGCATGACAGACTAACATTGCAAATTGATGACAGCTATTGTCATGTAATGATACATACACTTTGGAAAGTGCATTCACATGCACAAGCTGGTCTGGTATCTACTTTCCATGCATGTGACAGTAATATGTGAAGGTTGTGCTCAATGTTTGGAGATTGCCCCATTTTTCCATATGGATTTAACCAGATGCCCCATTTTTCCATATGGATTTAACCATTTGTCTTTCTGTGTGGGGTTTAGAGGTATGCTGGTGGCTATAACACTGGTAAACTGCTGCAAGGGGATGTATACACACACACACACACACACACACACACACACACACACACACACACACACACACACACACACACACACACACACACACACAACCTGCCTTTGCTGATAGCAGAACCTGAACCTGCCTAGTTGTACAAATGATACTGCTGTATACATAATACAAACACCACAGAACTATTATAGTGTTGCAGTGTCTGTTACTACTGTTGAAGTGGGTGGCAATTACAAGGGCTGTTAGGATTGTCAGTAGTGGGTTCACAGGCCCTTAACATGGCATAGCCATCTGAAACACAGACACACAGCTGCATGGGGGCATGCATTGAAACACACATGAACACAGAGTTGACACTTTTCCTATTAAATGACCTATCTCTGTAGTTATGTACAATATAGACTGATATGACGATTGCATTTGCCACAGTGCCTTTGTGTTAGAAAATGTGTGACTGTGCTTGTAATGCAGATACCATCAACTGGCTCTTTAAAGAAATGTCATGGGGAGGGGGTCAACAGGCCTCAAAATGGTATAACCAACACACACACAGGGGAAATGCTTCACACACATTAGTATAGCAGGCTCCATTGAGATTCAAGCACCTACCTATCTACATAGTATAGTGCTCCCCATTTATCACATGCACCATAATGCTTATGGGCCTATAAGTGTCCAAAAGTACATCTAAGGTGAATGACTTCAGCACATTTTGAAATAGTGAGCAGACTGAGGAAGGGGAGGGGCAGTGATTTCCTTTTTTTCTGCATGGGAATGAGGTAGGTGTGTGTGTGTGTGTGTGTGTGTGTGTGTGTGTGTGTGTGTGTGTGTGTGTGTGTGTGTGTGTGTAAAATGCCTCAGTTGGAGGGGCTAGCTACTTCAGTGATTTACTCAGGATTAAATCATGTACCTTAAGTGCAGGAAGCTAGAGTCTTAGTCCTCAACACCAACTGCCAGACCTCCATTATTTTTTTATTATTTTTTTTTTTGGTAAATCACTCAAGATTGCAGTAAGTCAATATCAGTCATTAGAATTTCGCAGTTTCTTTGGTTTACAAATCGTGTTGATGAAAAACTTCTTTTGTCAACTTTTTAAGTGATTTAGTATAGTCAGTTCTTATCTGTCTCCTGTTTTGCAGAACATCTCTGATTTTGCCTCATACTTATGACCTGTCTTTGACCAAGTCACTTAACTAGACACTGCTTTGTGGGTGACTGGAAATTTGGGTTAGGCTCCTCAGTGGTCCCCTGCATTGTAAGCCTAGTAATTGTGTACGAATCAGAGTAATTATGGTGTAACTAAAGAATTGTGTGTTATAAACAAAAGCATTATTTTATGATCTGTGCTCTTTGGATGTGATCCTTGGTGTCCTTAATGTTGACAGTGTTAATTCAGCTTTGAATAAATGGAGCAACATGCAGTCTGAGTTTAATGTTAACATATTAACTATGAATACATTTTAATTTAGCCTTTTTTTGCAGGCAAATGTGAAATGCATTGTTTGTCTAGCACTTAGTGCAGATTAGTAAGTTTAAGGAGAGATGCTTTTTGTAATACATGGTTTAAGCCCCTCAACCTTAATTTGTTTACTGTGTGACTCTGCCAAGTTACTTCACCAGGTTGTACTCCTGGGCTGCTGCTGAAAATGGACACTTGTATCCAGTGAGCTGTCCCAGACTGTTAAATACATTATAAATTTATTTATTTTACATTTATCTTTTGATTTCCTGCACCCTTCAAATAGTAGTTCACAGTTCGAGTACCAAGAAAGGCTATTCATTTTTACATGGGAAAGCATTGTTAAAAATGCTTTTTCTAAATGATGTAGTAATTGATATTTATAAACCAGGGTAATGTAGTTGGTCCAAAATTGCAGTGTCAGTAGATATATGATGTGAAATCTCTGTGTAAACACAAATGTCCCATACAATACAGTCACACCCCAAGGTAATGTCATGAAAGCACATAGGGGGACGTCATGTAAAGTAAAATGTATACACTTAATATGTCAGTAATGAGTAATTAATGTCCAATTCAAAACTTTTTTTGAAATGAAAACTGAGCAATGCTTAGCAGTACTTAGCTCTGCTTAGCTGGTTTGAGCATTGTGTAGAAGTTTCATTCTATGCAGTATTCAGCCCAGCTGAGCGGATTTGCGCACCACTAAGCACTGCTCAGCATCTGCCTCTTTAAGCACTGCTCAACTCAGCTTAACAGGTTTGCACACTGCTGAGCTGTGTTCAGCATTTTCTAAAATGGTCCAATGATGGCAAAGGGCAGGAATATGGCCTTATTTAAACCACACAGGCAGAAATACAGCCAGAACCTGTTGTAATTTGATCACTGCAGGAGCTATGTCTGGATTTGGAGAGGGAGACCAGTTTTGTAGTCCAGGGTTATGGCTGGGCTCCTTGTACAACACCATGATGACAGACTGCTACAGGGCCAGTACCAGGGCTCCCAATACAAATGTGAGGCCTGGGACCATCTGGCATGCAACCTCACCAGTGTCACTGGAATCCCCCAAACTGGTGAGCAGGTATGACATCACTATGCCAACCTAAAGCAGAGGAATGGGGAGCTCTTGGCCCAATGGATCAAAAATGCTTGAGACAGCAATGCCCCAGTAGTTTGTAAGTATTTCACCCATAGCTATACCAAATTCTAGCCTGAGTATGTGATAGACAGTTATGCATAATGGCTGTTTTTTCCCCTACAGCTGCCCTAGCAATGTGGATGCCCGTGTGAAAAGAATGCCGAGACTGCACTGAGAATCTGGTGAGAAGAGATCTATCTTGCAGTATATAGTGCAATAAATAAGAAAGAGTACATTGTTTACTGACAGTAGGTATGTGTTCTGATTGTACTGAATAAATAAAGTTTGTCAGCCCAATATTGATTTACAAGATATGAAGTACTATTGAATGTAGAATCTGCAGTGTAATAAAGCACTGTGTCATGTAACTCAAATAAAGATTTATATCGCAAACTGTTGTGTTTAAACTAGTATGTTGTTGAAGAAATAGAATGTGTACAGGTGCTTCATAGCAAATATGGCTTTCACAGCATGCATTGACTGAAGTTGTTCTGATAACCAGCTGTTATGCAAAACTGTAGATTGTGGAGCTGTAAAACAGGATATAAACATGTCCTGCACTAAGATCTGAACCTTGAATAGTAATGTGTAATGTATTATAGTGTGTCTCCTGCAGCATTGCCTTGTGTTAACCTTTGCATTCCGGATCTTATTATTTCAAAGGATTAAGACACAGTACACTAACTATCTATCATGCATGAATCTCAGGCATGTATGTTCAACTATCACCTCAGTCTTTGGTGACACTACACTTAGATTACAAGGTCAGACAGTCTACTCAAGACGGTATTAGGCAGAATTCAATCAAGAAAGATACAGCAGTTCCCCAATAGCTCAGTGTGATGAGAAATAGCTATGTTGTTAATTTTTGCACACCCAGACCATGGTTTGAATCCAGGGAGTGGTACTAAGATGTGTAAATATTTACACTCAAGTAATCTTGAATATTTGTAGAAGCAGTCAGTAGTATTAACAGATATGTTCTCCAATGTTTGTAGTAGCTGTTTGATGGGTATACTAGTAAACCGTGTACAGCTATTCCACTGTCCAACCCCATGCCTGCAAATGACAGTAGGATAAGTGCATATAACATGCACTCTTCCCGGTACATGTCTCTCAAGTGTCACACAGTCATGGCTAGTGGTCACTGCTGCCAATAACCTCGGACACACATATGAATCCAGGTGAAGTATGCCAGTAGTACACTCACACAATATCAGTGTGGGGTGTGAAGGCTGCCAGCCTAGCCAGATAGAATTTTATAGATAATTCTGTCATTTGTAAATATAAATGTTCAAATACAGGCTGGTTTTCTTAAATGAAAAAATATGCTGTGAAATGTTGAACTTCAAAAAATGTAACAACGTTTCTCTCTACTGTAAAGAAAGCTAAGACAAGCATTTCATGTCTGTCCCTTGAAGTTGAAATTACTTCATGTCTGTCCTTTGAAGTTAAAGATTCAGAGTCATTCTGTCTGGGCTAGCACATTCTTTCTATTCTTTTAACCAAGAGTTAGATTGCTAGATTTAAACATGCAAATGTATTTTTATTGCTCTGGTTTCTGCCTAGGTGTAGAATGTAGATGCAGTTTCTGTTGGCCTGGGAACCCCAGAAATGGTGAAGACTGGTGTAATATTTATCAGAACTGCAATTTCAATTTAAACAGAGAGAACCAGAGATTATTAAGTATTTTTGTCTTGACCATCCAACTCACAGCACTGTCTTGCTCTTATGTAAGTTATCTTAGACTTGTGTTTTCTTTTGGCAATAGCTAGGAACTAGAACGATTAGACTAAGTGTTTATCTTTGATGTCAGAACTGTACTACTGAATTATTTTAAGTATTTCTCTGTGATCTCTGAACTCTTGACTAGCACTGTGTAGTAAGAAGTATTATCTTGTGTTTTTATTATTTATTATTAAATATTTTAAAACCTTTCAACTGTGGTTGTTTTGTGTAGAGATAAGTTAAGCTCTAAGAGTACATTGCATGTATATAAGGATCCTGTATCAAGTCACTCTAATAAGCCTTGACTGTTTAGTTAAACTACAAATTGGATAATAATATTGCACAGTAATAACTGGACACCCTTTTAAGGGCCTTTGAGTAGCTGATAAATATTAGTTGGGTGGTGGCAGGGATTTCTACCATATAGTCTGGGTAAAAGGGGCACAGCTGGAGAACCTGTGCCAGCCTTCCCCAGAAGTGTCTGTGTGGTTGTGTAAACTCTTATCTCAAACGGCGTGTGTGTGTATCAGCTACTTGGGCAGGGACACAAAGTACCAGTTGGAAAGAAAGGGGCTGGAGATGTTAGCTTGCCCAGCTGGCTATCTGGACCCTATAGCTGTGCCAGTGCGGAGTCTTATTGGGGACATGGAGAGCAAGTTAGCGACCAGCCCCAGAGTGACTGTGATCTCTGTGTGCTCCTAAGGGAAATTGCACTTTACTGTGTAAATTTGCTATACTTTCCTCATATATGAGACATCCTCCCTGGTGTTAGTGGTGAGGGTTGTTGCTCCTTGATTGCTGGGCCAGGGCATGGACCTCACACAGGGTACACCACCTTCATCATATATGTAACCCTGACATGTACGAGTCCCCTCTAGTCATGTACCCAGAGTTGTCACAGTTTGCTCCATACCATTCCAGGTTGACAGTTTAACAGTTATGTATATGCTACAGATACTATGGGCCATAGGTAGATGTAAAGTGAGGGCAGACCTGTAGAGTATTGAGCAGTACTGTTATGAAAAACAGAAGCCTATACACAGTGGCAGCTGGTAACTTCAAATCACAGGGGGGCTGCAGGAGACAGCTGAATGGGTGGGGTCAAGGGGAAGGGGTGTGGTCAACCAGAAAGGGGAGGAGCTATGCTCAAAACCACAAAAGCTAACTTTAATTAAATACGCTGCCCTGGGTGACAAACCATCATTATGAAAGTCCAATCAAGAAAAAAATAAGTGTAGAAGAATAAAAATATTTCAATGCATTGGCTGCATGACAGCTTAGTTAATATCTAGATGGAAACAAAAGGTTGTGAGGCATGAAAAAATAAATTACTTTTTAAATACATTACTGGAATGCCAGTCAAAATCAAGTATAAGAAAAACCAGAAGCACTCAACTCAAACCACTTCTCCTTGCACTGCAGTTCTAATTATAATATATTCAGCTTTATTAAAATACCAAGTAATATGCTGAAAACAGAAATCTCTGTGATGCCCCCACTTGTAAAAATGTTTCTTATCCAAAAAAGACCTGCTGCCTGACAACTTGTTTCATGGGGAAAACATGATCAAAGTAAAAAATGAAAAGCAAACCAGAAACAAGCTCAAGATACATTGCTTAAAGGATTACTGTACAGGTTATGGACCACACATGATTGGCATTCTGTTTAGTTTATGGGTAAAGTCTGTAGAGATGACTGGAAGTCTCCAACAAGTGTAATGAGCTTTTTAAAATAATGGAATCCTGTCCTTTAATACCCAAGGCTTATACATTATCTAGTCAAGTATTCTCTGCATGGCAACAACAGAAAGGCTTTCAATGTTGGCAATTCTTTAACAGTATGCTTATTAAAGCTTACTTGCATCTTACAATCTCAGACAAGCTTACCTTATGGTCATTAAAGCATTGCTACTTAAACACAGAGCAACAGGCACTTTGAGTAATAAGCATAAATCTGAGTAATAAGCATAAATCAACAGTACAAAAATATGACAGAAACCAGACCATTCTGCAAAATCAAGGACAGCTGAAAAGCCACTGTAGTACTTGTGTCTACCTTGGATGGGGAGGACACACTGCATAACTACTCCTTGCCTTGCTTGGACACATCTAGAGTCACTACATGGGGGAGTGGGGTGCAACAAGTATGTCACAATTTGAAATGTCTCTGGCTGACTGTGATGGCCCTGACACATTTGTCATACCTCTCAACCTCAAAAGCAAGAAATCTGGACAAAGCCATACACAGAAGTGGGACAAAGGCCCAAAAATAAGGACAATTTTTAAATATTGCTCTAATAAACTTAGAAAGATAATAGAATAGGTCTTGCATTAGTATGAATTTTCTGAAGGGTATAAAATCTGAAGGGTATAAAATCTGAAACTCAAATGTCTGTCATTTTCTAACTTCAGTCTTTAGTGATTTGTCACTAATTTGCCAAAAAACACAATTTTATGAAAAATGGACCAAAATGTGATGCAAAAATATAAAATAGACACACAATACAGCTGGGAACCTGTCAAAGAAGGGACACTTTAATATTAGTACTGCTACCTTGAGCAGCTGACAAAATAAAAGAATCTACATGCATTTCAAGTAATCTATAACTTTGATTATTACAGTTATTTTTTAATTGTAAACCCTCCATGTTTTCTTCCAAAATTGCTATTTTGCGGAGGGATTATTAGGGGGAAGAGCAACATTTTGAGCCAAAATCGGGGACAGTTGAGAGGTTGGCTATGCCTAATTCTATAAAGCAATTTATTTGCATGTACCTCTCAACCTGTTAATGCAGTAAATCTGAACAAGGCCAAATATACTGGGGGCACATATAAAGAGTACTAAAAATTGCTCTTGTATAAATTGAGACAGTTGATAGAACAGCTCTTACTTTAACATGCATTTTTCTGAAGGTTATGAAATCTGAAACTCAGTGTATCATTATTTAGTGACTTAATTCCTAAATGATTTGCCAGAAAACTACACATTTTATGAAGAACAAACCAAAAATAAGAAGCAAAAATCTATTCATTCTTTGAAAATCTGGACAGTTGGGAGGTATAGTTCAGCTGGGCCTGTCTGAGTTTGCTGCCCTTCCCCCTGACAAAATCATGGTTGAATGGAGCCTCTGCAGCCATTCCAATGAACCATTACTTGGCTATTTCACTCCATTTACCATAAACACTAATGTGCATACTGCTTTACTTCTATGATGAGTTGGACTTCATTTGAAAGTTTTATTTTGTATTTTACAGCACAAACACTAAGTCATCTGCTAAACAAAGCAATGCAGTCTCACAATGAAAACTCAGCATTAAAACTTATCTGCCCTTGAAACTCACATTCATTGAAACAGCATTGAAACCCACATTCAAAGAAAATACATTTTGCCAGTGGCAGATAAAGATTAATTTTGGGCTGTTTTCAAATCATAGGCCCCTTGCATATGAAACATACATGTGCTCTTTGATACACCTTCCTCATTGTACTAAAATTATATTCCTTGTACAATACAGTACAGTTGTTAGAGGGTGTTTTAAATTTGTTTTGAACATTTTTAGAGTAAGCAATGAAACAAAATGTATGCACCCATAATGGCAAAACTGCCCAGTTCAGAACATTTATCATAAATAAGTCTACTCAGACTTCCACAGTCCACCATTATTAGTAAATATGCACAATTCTACAGTCCACCATTATTAGTAAATATGCACAATTCTACAGTCCACCATTATCAGTAAATATGCACAATTCTACAGTCCACCTTTATCAGTAAATATGCACAATTCTACAGTCCATTATCAGTAAATATGCACAATTTCTGAAGTAAAAGTCATCTAAATAATTCCACATTAAAGAAATCTGTAACTAATGAAGAAGTTGCTGCTAGCAATCACCTTTATATTTCATGGTTTCATCGAAAAATAAAGTGTCTGTTGCCCCTCAGGAATAAATTGCCTATATTACATTAAAAATGATAAGCTAGTAATAATATTGCAAGAGGAAATGGATGGCAAACTGATAACAGACTCATAGTTAGTATCTTCACCAAGGAGAACATTCTCAGTACGGCAGCATCCACCCCTTGTGGGAGTAGAACCCACAGCCTTCTGCATCAAAAGCAAGTACACAACCTGTTGTGCTATTAACAAGGCAAAACACTAAACTTCTGTTCCCCTGCAGCTCTCAGCTCCTTGTAAAATCTACTCAATACTCAACTGCATCTCAACTTCGCAGCACAAGAAAACTGGAAAAAGCTAAAATGTATTTGGGGGGTCAAAAGCCCAAAAACCAGGGACACATTAAACATTGCTTGTATAATCATGGAAAGTTGCTAGAATAAAATGTTGTGTTACCACCATACATTTTACTGCCAAGGTCTCTGAACAAAACAGTCAGAGTAACATACCACTACACCACATCAGCTGCTTTGTAAAAGAGAGGAAGACAAACTCAAATGGCTATCATTTAGTGAATTCAGTTCTCACCATAGCTGTCAACCTCTTAGTACAAAACACCTGGACAAACCCAGTGATGAGGGAATACAGCCCTCAAACATTTTCAGTGAATTCAGTTCTTGTCATAGCTGTCAACCTTAGCACAAAAACCTGGACGAAGCCAATAATGGGGGAATACAGTCCCAAAAATAGGGACAAATTTCAAATATTCATCTTATAAACTTAGAAAATTGCTAGAAAAAAAAGGTTGTGTTACTATGTATTCTGAAGAACATGAAGTCTGAAATTCAAATCCCTGTCAATTTTACTGCTGACAGAACAAAAACAATTTTCAGCAGAGACCCAGGGATTAATACTGCAGACACGTCTTTGTAAAATGACAGGGCACCAGAGCAAATCCACACAAACACAGGGAGGAGATGCAGACTCCACACAGAAGGCACCCCAGCCAAGAATCAAACCAGAAAACCTATAGCTGTGAGGTAACAATACTACCACTGCACCATCAAATATGCAAGGAATTAAACATTCAGAAACCTGAAGTCTGAAATTCAAATGCCTGTCAATTTTATTTAACATTTGTTAATCAGGACAGTCTGACTTGGAACAAAAAAAAACAATTCTCAGCAGAGGCCCAGGAAGAAATAATGCAGACATGTCTTTGTAACATGGGAGGACACAAAAGCAATCCCACACAAACACAGGGAGAAGATACAGACCCCCCACAAAGAAGGCACCCCAGCCAAGAACCAAACCCAAGAACCTACAGCTGTGCTACCACTGCACCATCAAATTTCAAGCATTGCAATATTTAAAAACCACAGATATGAGGAATAGATCAGATCAAATATGAGGCAAAAATCTGCAATTTTTTTTTACAAATGGTGGTGGGTAGGGTATTCAGGTCTTTAACACCTGCATACAAGGTACAGGGTTCAAGCCTGAGGTATTCCCTACCACACCACCATGAGTCTAATCACCGGTCCATCCCACCTGAGGCATTTTCACAGACACACACACACACACACACACACACACACACACACACACACACACACACACACACACACACACACGGTCCTGTAGTAAATCCAAATCCCTGTCCGCAAAAACACACACTCCGCTTACCTGGTCCTGTAGTAAATCCCTGTCCGCAAAACCACCATACATCCAGTATGTAAATCCCGACGAGACTGCAGCCACCATACATCCAGTAAGTAAATCCCGTGCAAATCCGACCCTGCCCATCGCGAACTCCAATCCAATCCAGATCCTTACCCTGCCCGTCACGAGATCTTCCCCTGCAGCAAACTCCAATCCGATCCTTCCCCTGAGTGCCGACGTTGCAGTCCGACCTCGACACGTTTCCCCAGCGAGTTCCCAGGCAGTCTAAAACTGCATAGACTTGTGGGAGCGCTCCTGTCCATGATTCTCAATCAGGACTGCTGTGCGCATGCTCCATGCACTAGACTGTCTCAGCAGCAGTGCGCATGCGCAAAGTCCGCGAAATTTAAAAATTTTTTTCGTTTTATTTTTTATTTTATCAGTACTTTGAGGTTGAGGGGGCTGCAGTCTGGCAGTCCAATAGCACGGGCCGCCCCTGCCTATACAGTTGTTAATGAACTTTTTTTCTCTCCTCCACCCCTTATCCGCATCAATAATTATTATTCATATACTACAGGTATGTTGTTCTCAAAACCTAATTTTGGTACTTGTGTTCTATTATTGTTCATATATTTAATTGGTTGCATATTAACATACCTTGTTCAAATACCATTGTTGGTGGCCTATTGCCGTAAATGTAACTGGGATCCTTTTACAGTGTTGACTGTTATTTTGTTTATGCATGTGTTCTGTTTGCTATGCAATTGTTTCACTTCTATTGCTCTGGGACATCTTGGAACACCCACACATGCGGTTATAACTAATCTTGAAATGTTTTGTTCATGACTAACCAATGCATTTTGAAAAACCTCAACAACATATCACGTTTGGGAAGGCAGATCCCAGTGGATCCACCTGTCCTGCCTCATCTGACCATGGCACCAGGCCCCAGCTCATCTGGGACCCAACCTGGAACTGCCTCTTCTGAAGGTCCTGAACCACCCTCATGTGGAACTGTCTCAGGGGATGGGGCACATCCTTCCCCTGGGCACAAGCGCTGAGAGGAACCAGTCACCTGCAGATGGTTCCGTGGTATGGTGCACAGGTTCATCCAGACAGAGTTGGATGCACACCCGAGCCAGATCAAGGACAGACTGGTGCACCTTGAGGGGCAGCCTGCCCCTGTTGTGCCACCCCCCGTGAAGGGGCAGTGAAGACTGCCCATGGGTGGGGATCTCAGTCTCACTGTTTCCATCTGGGGACTCATGGGCCTCTGATTCCCAACCACTCTCCCTGTCCAAGGTGTTTACCCCCCATGTGTCATACACTGCCCTGTCTGCTGTCTTGTCTGTCTGCAAAAGCAACCTCTCCTGCCCAACTTACCTCCCCAAATGTACCTACAACCTTTCCCCAACATCCCACTTTCACCTTAAAAAAGGGGGCATCTGGCCCCCCCAAAAAACATGTCCCATACGTAGCTCTCCATTCCATCCCAAGTACACTGATGTCAATCAATTTACCCCTGAATTACTCAAGCAATCTATGTCACCCACACCCCTCCCTATCTGGTGTGACGCTCTAAATTCCAAATTGTCCACATCATACAGAGCTGTTGCTGCAGCAGAAATGGAGAGCTATGGTCCTTTCCTAAACCCATCCTGCACATCCGTAGCTGCTTTGCACATTGTTTTAACCCTGCTTGCCCCATTTTACCACTTTCCTATCACCCTTTTTTCTTTTTTTGAAATTAAGCAGAGCCAAGCAGCACTAAGTGCCTCTTGGTATCGCTTAGCATCACACAAACCCATGCAAACCCACTTAAAACAGCTAAAAACAGCTTTAATCACTCTGTCTCAATCAGCCCCTGTTTTGCCCAGCAACAAAATAACCAGCTGTGGCAGGTCTGAAACCTAGGACCCTGTCCACTACAATCAGAGCAATGTGCCACTACACCACATGAGCTATGGGAATTTGTGATGCTTTTTGAAACATATTATGCATTACAGTCATGTAATATTAGGGAAAAGCCATAGTATTGCCACGTCTCAAACCCTGGACTGTGCACTAGGGTCAGAGCAATGTACCACTATGCCATATGAGCTGTGGGAATTTGTGATGCTTTTTCAAACATATCATGCATTACAGTAATTTAGCAGTATGGAAAACAGATATCACTGCCAACTCTTGAATCCAGGACCTTCTACACTAGAGTCAGAGCAATGTACCACTACACCAAATCAGCTCTGAGAAGCTATTGATACCCATACATCTCAACCTCGTAGTGCAAGAAACTGGATGAACACTGACAAAATGGGGGATAGAGGCCCAAAAACAGGCACATATTTTACATAGTGCAGTTATACATATCAGAAAGTTGCTAGAGTGGCATGGTTTGTTTTAACATACATTTTCTAAAGGATTCAAAGTCTGTAACTCAAACCTCTGTCATTATTTAGTGCATCAGACCTCAGATTATCCCAGTTATTTGCCAGAAAACAACAAATATTCTTAGGAACAGACCAAAATATGAGTACAAACTCCATACATTCTGTGAAAATATGTACAGTTTTTCGCATGCTGATGCCTTTGTAAAGTTATCATTCAGGACAGGGATATAACTTTAGGGCAGAAAACATCACTGCCAAATTATGAACGAAGAGCACATTGAACTGCAGTCAGGACAACATACCAGTAGGCCAACTGAGTTATATGAACACATCCTGATAGACAGTCACACAATACTCTTGACATATAGTGGCCAAAATCACAGTGTATGCGGGCCTCTGACACAGACACAGAACCAATATGCAGAACAATAAATGCTGCAAGTGTCACATGTGACTGTACAGATTTCCACAGAATGTCCAGGGTTATGGCTCATATTTATGGCCTGTTCCTCATAACAGTTGTGGTATTCTGCTAAATCACTGGGATGATATCAGGATAGAGGTCACTAAATAGTAATACACATCTGAGTGTCAGACTTCAAATCCCTCAGAAACCGAATGTCAAAACAAACATTGTTACTCTTGCAAATCTCTAAGTTTATGACACCAATATTTCTAATCCCTCCCTATTTGTGAACCTTTGTCCACACATTTTGTTGTGCTGTGTTCACATTTCCTGTGCTAACAGGTTGAGAGGTATGCAGACATAGCATGCATAACTGTGGACACAACACATCAATCCAAACATTGGACAGTATTTCCACCTACCCTCTGTGATCACACCTCCATAATGTCCTCCTCACAGGCCAGGAAAAGGGGCAAGGCCCACATGAAGGCCTTAATTATAGGACTGTGTTGCCATGACACTGGCTAATAGAAAGGCAACCCAGCTGTTCTTGATGCAATTAGCAAATGGGAGATACAGATTGGTGCACAAGCCATCACCTCTTCAGGAGCATTACCTACAAATGGCAAGCTGATGCCTATGCTAAACAGGTCTGATATTTTCGTCAAGAAGACAGACTGTGACTATTCACAACACCTTTTGTGGATTAATTCTGAAATAGAGGTACAGAACTATACCAGGTATGTTAAACAATTAAGTATGTAATGGAATGCAGATGGGGATGCAGTCATGGGAAATAGGGATTTAAACAGTAGCTCTCAGCAACACTTCCAAGACTGTCATGTTGCATGTTATTCTGCTGCCAAGCACATACAGCCATCCCTGATGGCTATGTCTGCAGCATACCTCTGAACTGTACATGGTATTGTAGAATGTCCTGATATTTGCCTCACAATTTTGCCCATGCTTTCCATAAAAGTTTGTTTTTCTGGCAAATTAGTGGCAAATCATGAAGGACTGCAGTCAGAAAATAATGACATTTGGTACTGCAGATGTCAGACACCTGTGAGTAGGCCACCCTACACCACATATGCACCTCTCTATCTCTTACTGTGTACTTCAGGTGTTCCTGGAATGTCCACATGCACTTGTATTACCACTCACCTATTTGCCAAATGTAGGCTGGATGACATGGTACTGTAATGTTGCCATAGAGGGTACCCAGCAGTCAATGGCAGTGATGTGTGTAGCCACATAACAACACAGTCTGTCACATCAGTCAGGACATTTCTGGTAGTCTTGCTACCATCTCAGGTTACTAGGCTATGAGCCATGAGCAGCCATATGCCTAGGCCAAAAGTTAGCCCATATGTATGCAAAGCAGCAGCTGATGTCCCCATCCAACAGGGACACAGGTGGTATCTTAAGGGTGTATGTGCTGTTAACCATCCATTCCACCAGGTTACACCCGCAAAGGTGTTAGTAGCTACCCTGCCTGATGTGGACATGGTGCCCATTCTACTGCAGGGTAAGTGTGTGAAACACATGTGAACTGCCAACAAGGCCAGTTCAGGTCACTTAGCAGATTGAGTGTGTGTGTGTGTGTGTGTGTGTGTGTGTGTGTGTGTGCGTGCGTGTGTGTGTGTCTGTGTGTTTGTGTTGACACAGCGGAGCATGACCTACACTCATGCAGCCAGCAGTCCCAGCAATGTGGAGACCGTGATTTCCTCATACGCCACAGTGAGGTCACTCCTGAGGAGTATGTATGACACTGGATAGAGGGTTGGCCTTATAGCCTATTGGTGTATGGGAGATGTTTGATGGCCTGGTGTTTCCTGGTGGGAAACCTCCGTGATGTCCCCAGCTACTGCTTGTGCTGTGTGATGTGACTGATGAATGGTGGATTATGCACATTAATGGTCCTCAGTGGGGGGAACATGACACATCAGGATAAGGGGGGGCAACGCATGCTGTAATGGTGGTATGTTCACAATACTCACACACATACTGTACTGATAGATGACAGGGGTATAATGTGGGTGTTAGCGGTAGATAGTGCTAGTAATCTTGGATGTGTGTGGCCTGTACGCGATGGTAGGCAATGTATGCGGTCCTATGATGTGTTCCCCTGTTCATGTCTTCCAGGTGGGATGCATCATATATGTCAGCCACCATACACAGAGGCTGAGACTGTGGCAATCTTGTAATCCCTTAGACTACAGCACAGGGTACTGTTGGGGAGAATCCGGCAGCACATGCAGCAATGAACTGCCCCGTGGGCAGAACTGGTGGAGACCATCAACAACATTGGATAGCATGGCAGGGGCTATGAACAGGTCTAACACCATGCCTCAGACTTAATACACAATGCACAGCAAAGGGCTGCAGCTGTGCCCAGGGACCATGCTGGGACTGGTGGAGGGCCTGCTACAGAAGCACCACTGACACCACCAGAGGCGTTCCTTGCCAATCTTGATGGAGTCACCTCCTCCCAGGCACACATCCCCAAATTTGTTGAGGAGGTTGGTGGTACAGAGTCAACAGCTGAGGAGCATACATGTAAGGCCCCAGTGGTCATCATGTCAATACTGTAGCATTCATAGTGACAGCCTTTGTATACCTGGATGCATATGTCAGGTGAAACTGCATTTGTGGGTGGGGTTTTGTAATGCACACAAATGCACACCTATTGTGAATGTCAGTGATTTGGGTGGTATCACAGCTTGTACTGTGCATGTTCAGAAATGCACATATTATCCTGTATCAATGCCAGATGTGTGTATGCTGAGGGACATGGCTAACCTTTGTGGGAGTTAACATAGACTTTACAGATTCAGCAGATGTCTGCATAGGTGCATAGCAGACTGGCCATGCTGCTAATGTATTGTTTGACTGACTGAGGACTGTTCAGCGCTAATATCCACCTTTTGGCTGGATGTGGTCCCTTCACTTATGTGGTGAACCACATACAAGCAATTCGTGATGACTGACAAGATGTGGGACATAGTGATGACAAGTACTTGCTGTATGGCATGCTGACACTGTTGTCTGCATACAGCTTGAGGCTGGGACCTTGAGAGCATTCCATATCCACTGTATGGGTCATTGCATTGTGTTAGCAGTTTGTGGTTCAGTGATAGAGTGCAAAATACTTACAGTTCACACAGCCTTTGGCTGTACCTACATATGTGGGTGGAGCCAGTTAGCATTCATGCCTATATACTTGTGGGTTACTGGGGCACCAGGTAGTCTCAGGGCCTTCACATGTATACGTATTGCACACACATAAGTGGAAGTGAATGGCTTTGCGACATTATCAAATGTGGAGTGTGGGACATGACCTGTAGTAACATGACAGTTGGCAAGACATACCATAGCCATGGCAAGTGCAACACACAGGACTTCCTCTGGTTTGCTACTATGACACATTCTATGTGTGATATTACCTTAGCTTATACTGTTTGTCATAACACTGAGGTGCTTCTGCTGTGCAATAACTGCTCTATGCAATCAGTACAGGGGCCTCTTTACTGTTTCAGTTGCTGTCAAAGGTCACACCTTGCCAAACATGGACTGCAGCCTGCAGGGTGCTACAGATGATGTCCATACCTGTGACTTCTGCATATGTCTGCAGATTGTCCTGATGTCTAACACATATTTTCTTTCCATCTGTCATAAAATGTGGTTTTCTGGCGAAATGTGGGAAAAGCATGACAGACTAACATTGTAATTTGATGACAGCAATTGTCATGTAATGATACATACACTTTGGAAAGAGCATTCACATGCACAAGCTGGTCTGGTATCTACTTTCCATGCATGTCACAGTAATATGTGAAGGTTGTGCTGAATGTTTGGTGATTGCCCCATTTTTCCATATGGATTTAACCAGATGTCTTTCTGTGTGGGGTTTAGAGGTATGCTGGTGGCTATAACACAGGTAAACTGCTGCAAGGGGATGTATACACACACACACACACACACACACACACACACACACACACACACACACACACACACACACACATATGACCTGCCTTTGCTGATAGCAGAACCTGAACATGCCTAGTTGTACAAATGATACTGCTCTATACATAATACAAACACCACAGAGCTATTATAGTGTTGCAGTGTCTGTCACTACTGTTGAAGTGGGTGGCAATTACAAGGGCTGTTAGGATTGCCAGTAGTGGGTTCACAGGCCCTTAACATGGCATAGCCATCTGAAACACAGACACACAGCTGCATGGGGGCATGCATTGAAACACACATGAACACAGAGTTGACACTTTTCCTATTAAATGACCTATCTTTGTAGTTATGTACAATACAAACTGATATGACTATTGCATGTGCCACATTGCCTTTGTGTTAGAAAATGTGTGATTCTGCTTGTAATGCAGATACCATCAACTGGCTCTTTAAAGAAATGTCACGGGGAGTGGGTCAACAGGCCTCAAAATGGTATAACCAACACACACACAGGGGAAATGCTTCACACACACTAGTATAGTAGACTGCATTGAGATTCAAGCACCTACCTATCTACATAGTATAGTGCTGCCTATTTATCACATGCACCATAATGCTTATGGGCCTATACGTTTCCAAAAGTACATCTAAGGTGAATGACTTCAGCAGCCCTTGTAAATTAGGGTGCTGGAAAATGTACTAGATGGAATAGGCTTCAAAATGGTATAACCATCACACACAGGATATGGTTCTCACCCACACACATGCCGTATCACAGTTGTCAGTATAGAGATTAGAGCCCTGACCTATCTAGTTATTTGTACTACAGTATTATGCAGTTACTGCATGTGCCACACAGCTATAGGGCTGAGTACTGCCCAAAGGTAGATCTAAAGGTGAATGACATCAGCAGGTCTTCTAAAGTAGGGAAATGGGAAGTGTACTGGGTGGGAAAGGCTTCAAAATGCTTTAACCTACAAATACACACAGTTACTAGGACTGAGATTAGAACCCCTATCTATCTAGTTATTTGCACTGTAGTGCTAAGCAGTTATCGCATGCACTAGAGAACGTATAAAGCTGAGTACTGTCCAAAGGTACATCTAAGGTGAATGACATCAGCAGGTCTTCTAAAGCAGGGCAATGGGAAGTGTACTGAGTGGGAAAGGCTTCAAAATACTTTAATCTACAAACACAAACACTTGCCAGAAGTGAGATTAGAACCCCTACCTATTGAGTTATTTATACTATACTGTTACACAGTTATCACATGCGTTACAGAGCTTATAGGGCTGGTGAGTGTCCAAAGGTACTTCTAAGGTGAGTGACATCAGCAGATCTTGTAAAGTAGGGCACTGGGAAGTGCACTGGGTGGGAAAGGCTTCAAAATACTTTCCCTTACAAACACACACTTACATTTGCCAGAACTGAGATTAGAACTCCTACCTATCTAGCTATCTGTACTATAGTGTTACACACTTATTGCACAAGCCACAGAGCTTATAAGGCTGACAAATGTCCAAAGGTACTTCTAAGGTGAATGACATCAGCAGATCTTGTAAAGTAGGTCAATGGGAAGAGTACTGTGTGGGAAAGGCTTCAAAATACTTTCACCTACAAACACACTTACATTTGCCAGGACTGAGATTAGAACCTCTACATAGCTAGTTACGTGTACTACAGTATTACGCAATTATCACCCACACCACAGAGCATATAGGCTGATAAGTGTCCAAAGGTACTTATAAGATGAATGACATCAGCAGATCTTGTAAAGTAGGGCAATGGGAAGTGTACTGAGTGGGAAAGGCCTCACTATACTTTAACCTACAAACACACACACACACACACACACACACACACACACACACACACACACACACACACACACACACACACACACACACACAGAGTCTCCCCAAAGGGGATAATGATGCATCTGCAGGCATTCAGCTTGAAGCCATGTTTCTAGCAGCAGTCATTTGTTTTGGTGAAACCTTCTTTGTAGGTCATCCACATCACTTTGGGTATTGATGACTGTTCCCAGCTTGCAGTCATCTGCCAACTTGGTCAGCGATAGGCCAGTGTTTTTTTGCCTGCACCTCAGGGAAGTATATCCCGTATACCAGAGGCCCCAAGACCAATCCATGGGGTATGCCACTCATTACAGGAGTACTGCTTGAGTGGGCTACCCCTACTATGATTATATGGGTTCTATCAATGAACCAGTTTGCTATTCATCTTGTAGTATATGGATTGATGCCTAGTTGACAGAGTGTATGTGCTATGGCCAGATGGGGAATAGTGTGTAAGGCTTTGGTCAAGTCCATGTAACTGGTGTGCACCATCATTCCCACATCCATGCCTTTGTTGGCTGTCTCTGAAAAGTCAACCAGCTTTCACTGACATACCTCCCCTTGAGAAAGGCAGACTGTGTGGGGTCGAGTATTTAGAGTTTGCCAATGTCCCTGTTAATGAGTTCCATAATAATCCATTGCATGGCCTTGCAGATCAGGCTAGTTAGGCTGATGGGTCTTTAATTTCCTAGATTGAACACTCCACCTTTGTGTAAAGGGATGACAATGGTTCTCTGCCACTTGGCTATGACAAAGGCAGTACTCAGGCTTTGGTTGAGTAGAGTGCACAATGGTGCTGCCAGTTTATGCTTGAGTCCATGTAGGTTGCAGCCTGGAATGTATTCAGGTCCCATGGAGGCTGCCTTCTTGGCTTTGAGAGGGCAGTGATGCCCTGTTCCCTAGTGATAAGGGTTGGGTGGTCAGGTACTGGGGATATCCTGCTTTACTGATGGGGGACAGGAGAAGACATTTCCAGTGAATCTGTCAGCCAGTAGATTGGCTGTATCTACAGCATTTGTGTATGTGGTGTCCTTGACTACCAGTACTGGACAGATCTGGAAGTTTCCTTTGGGAATGCAGACATATGCGAGGAAGGCCTTATGACTGTCTGTCTTAGATTTGGGCAACTTGGACTTGGAGTTGCCGTTAGAGGGTTTCACGGGTGCTCTTATTTGTTTGTTCAAGCGAAGGGGTAATTACTTCCAATTGTGCACCTGCTCCTTCTCGGTCCTGGACAGAAATGTTATCCTTTTGTTATATAGTTCCTTTATTGCAGATGTTTCCAGACAGGTTTACTCTCCCTTGCGGACGATGATGTTGTTCTGTCAGGTATTCCTGATTCCATGCATGTCTATATATATGCTGCTATAGTACTTTTGTGTACATTTGGACATTGGTACCTGTTCCTCCAGTGGGATTGGGGGCTGTTCAGGTGTTTATACCATCCCTCTGGTGGTTGTGATCAGCTTGGGAGACACTTTCATTTTGTCATGGCTAGAGGGAGGTCAGAAGAGATGGTGATATTGAACATGACCGTTTTTTGTCGGATCTTGCCAGGGAAGTTGATACCGTAGGGGTGCTACAGTGGTTAATCATGTTGGTTACAGCCAAGTCCGACATATGTTTCACATCTTGTGGGGATATCAAGTAGCTGTCCTAATGCTTTAGCATTGATAAGATGTAGGCATCTCTGTACATGTCTGTTCTGGCATGGTTGGTTTTCCAGTCAGTGGTTGGTAATATAAGTCAGCCAGGATCAGGGTAAAGGGCTGAATCTTGATTAATTTGTAAATGGACAGATATGTGGGGTGGGTATCCTGAGTCAGATATATTGGCCTGTAGCTACCTATAATTTGCATAGGAGTCTTGTCAATGGTTAACTGCACTTGGTGTGTCTTGTGTGTGTGTGTCAGACTGTTTGACCAGCCTGGAAGTGTGTGTCTGTCTAATATTTATTTTACTCCACCTTCTTTGGCTTTGCTGCCCACATTTTGGGGTCTGGCTGTGTGATAGGATGAGTGATCAGGTAAGGATGGGTTGCTCTCCGCAGCTGTGGCCCAGATTTCTGTGAGTGCATAAATGTCACCATCTTCCTGGGTTACAAATGTTTGCAATGAGTGCATTTTCCTGTTTAGGCTCCTAGTGTTTAGCAGCATGGCCTTTAATTTGCGTTTTGTTGAGTGTTTTATGTTGGTAGGATGGACCCCATGACTTTCCCTAAAAAGGAACTATGAGGGAGGCAAGGATCTTTGCCAGAGGCCTGTAGGCCAAGTGAGACAGATGCAGGCCATCTCTAGCAAAGCAGCGTGGTCCGGCGATCATATATTCCCAGGCTGCCTGGCAGTGCATCCCCCTGGGATAACACCAGTAAGTAAGCCAATTGTTACTGACAATCAGTTTCTGTTTGCATTGAGCCATCATTCTGGGTAATGGTAGAATGTTGCTTAAGGCTAGGGACATACCTGCATGGGACACATATGCAGCAAACTGAATCATGCCTGACTTTCTATAGTCCAGGGAGGTATGGCTGATGTTGTTCACACCACCTCTGGACTAGGACAAAGTCATAACAATACCTGTTGTGGAGTGACTTGAGTGCATGTGTGATATGGTGGATTCTGGCACCTGACAAACAAGTGAGCATGACTTTCTCCTTATCTAGCCTGGTGAGAGGCACATCTGTGTGTCTCACGATGGATTCTCCTATGAGTGATATGTTGGGTTTATGGTAAGGCCTTAGTGGTTGCGAGGCACTGGTGTGTGGACTATGCATGGTCTGTGGCGTGTAGGTTTGTGGAGTTCTCATGTGTATTTGCCTCTGCGGTGTCCTTTGTTTGGGTTTCTGTTTTGTTGAAGACCTCCACTTACATGGGTGTGTGTTGTATAGTTATGAGTGATGTTTACTGACTCCATATACTGCAGAACACTTATGTTACTGTACAATTTGTTCTGGTGTGCACATTCTCCATTTGTCTGGCTAGTGGTTCTCCTTCCCCTTACGTGTGTCTCTATGTCCTTCTGTAGTCCAGTCACAGGCTTTCCCCACAGTGACTGCTGTTATGTATTTGTATTTCTGGTGTGAGTGGTGTAGATGCCGTAAGATCACACACAGGGTTATGGACTTCACACCTCTGAGTGTACCTATTTAGCAGGTTGTCCATCATTGCACCACAACATCTGCTGTGGTCCTCAGACAGTTTGTGTTGCTATGTTACTATGAGGCTACATGTTGGCCCTAGCTGTCAAACCATCACAGGCTGACATCTGGGCAGGCCCATATATGGCAATCAGACACAGGCCCACACATGGGGACAGGGTGTTAATAATGCTCTGCCAAACCTAGACAGCTGGGAGATGGGTTTGGTATTTCCTTGCTTTTTCTTATGGGTATGATGTCTGCTTGTCCACTGGCTGTCTTTGATGTTTTGACATGAACCTTTCTTGTATTGCAAATAGTTTGGCAGGAAAATGCAATGTTAGGGCAAACAGAACAGATATACGAGGCTTACTTGTGGTCCTTATGTGACACCCTGCCATTCCAGGGGTATGGATGGTGGCCATTGACTTGTTGTCAGTGCTAACACAGTAAGGTGGCAGCCATTTATAACCTGGCAGTACAGGACCTTTCAGGTACCTGCTGTCCTTCTAGGCACTGTGCAGGTTACTCCGAGCCATGTACTGTCCATATGTGTGGCCCCCCTGTCCCTGACTTGTCCAGCTTTCCTGCAGTAACGGATATTGACTTCCGCACACAGTGTGTACAACTCCTACTGTAGGTGTAGCTGACATGCAAAATAGTTGGAACAGAAAGTCTTGAAACATGGACCCTGTCAACAACAGTACTGTACTTAGACCACTAAGTCATAACAGCCAAGATTAAGTGCTGCCTACTTCCTAACAGTATTAACCACTCATATACATAGCTTATTGGCTCCTACATATTGTGGATATGTAACAAGTTATCAAGTTGATAGGCACAGCCCTGAGAATGTGTGCTCTGCTGCTATTACCCTACAAACATAAATGTTACTGCATTTCTATGGGAACATGGGTGTGTTCGGGGGGCATACCTGTCAACTGTACACATTTGAACAGACTGTGCAGTTATTGGCTTTAATTTTGGTTCCATTTAGCATAGTGTTATGCCTGTCTTGGACAATACTGGCATATTACTAAAGACCGAAGGTTAGAATGTAATGGCAGATATTTGAGTTTCAGACTTCATACTCTTCAGTGACTTAATGCAACTGCATAACCTGCTGTGATATCACTGTGTAAGTCTGTAAGAGGAATATTTCATCATTGTTCCTATTTGTGGGCCTTTGCCAGACATTTCTTTATGGTTTTATATGGCTGACTTGCTGGGAGATGCTGAGGGGTGAGTATGGGACCCCAACAATGACATCCATTCATGTGACCTATGATCCCCCCCCCAGTTTGTTAGTCCCCCACATACACTGTCGTGAGTTTTGTCACCTAGGAGGCTACTGCATTCTCTGGGGAAGCCAGTACTGGGTGGACATTTCCTTTTGTTCCACATAGCTGTCAGTTGTTTGCTGCTATCCCGGTAGGCCACCACATTCTCTTGCATACATGCAGTGATACCTTAGATGTGCTACTAAAACATACTACTCCATTCATTTATTGTTAAGAAGAGTGACTTACATTTTGCCTGCAGCAGTTGTGAGGACGGTGCTTGAGGGATGACTCTATTGGATGCACACAGTACACAGCCTATACATGGTAAGGTACAGGTGGTGTGGTGTGTGTGTGGCATCCATTTTACTGTGTGTGCGAGTCAGAGAGAGGTGTCAGTCCCTGGGTCCCTAAGGGTGACAGTCTATGTACTATGTGTTGCCTATTTGCCCAGGCCAGGGCATATTGGGCATGCCTACATCTGCCCACAGGGTCAGGCTCAGGGGGTTCCTCCTCTGCATTCCTCTGTGCCTGCGAGGACCTTGGCAATGGTGAGGGCTGTGTGCCCCTTCCCTGTGATGTTCCTGCTGTAACTGTTTCTGCAGGATCATATTGTGTACCATGGCACATACTATGAACATATGTGCACATGTGGCTGGAGAGTACTGCAGGGCTCCACCAGCTATGTCAAGGCAGCAGAACCGTGACTTGAGCAGCCCAAACACATACTCTACAATGTTCCTAGTTTGTGTGTGTGCCTCATTATGGCATTCATCAGTGGGTGTGTGTGCATTTCTGATGGGTGTAATCATCCATGGATCCAGTGCATAGCCAGCATCCCCCACGAGATGGCCATATGGGATGTCCCCCCTGGCAAATGCCTGGTACAGCTGTGAGGAATGCCAGATGTGGGAGTCATGATAACTGCCAGGGCTGCCAGCACACACATTCATGATAATGCCCTGGGGATTGCACATGACCTGTCAATTGATGTAATGATAGCCCTTGCGGTTGACATATACTCTACCGTCTTCACCGGGTGGTGCTTTGATGTGGACATGAGTGCAGTCTATGGCACCCAGTACCTCTGGGTAGTACACCATGGAAGAGATGCACATTGCTGGTCTTCTCCTCAGGGGTGCTGGGTAAATAAATGTGTTCACTGGCATATCTTAGCATGACATCCAGGAATTGGTGGAGTGTCCTGGATGCAGATGCCTATGAGATCCCCATGATGTCCCCAGAAGGTCTTTGTTATGTACCTGTAGCTAGTATTCTTAAGGCTACACATACCTTTGTTTTGACTGGGATGGGTTCCCCTCTGTTGGCTCTGTGTCCGAGGTGAGGCCGGCAGAACTTGATGAGTTTGTGTAGTATGTCCCTGTCCCTGTTGCGCTCTAGTATCTCCAGCTCATGTAGCCCCTGAAAGGTTATCCTGGGTCTGAACACTCTCCTCCTCCTCAATCTGGGCTGGTTGTCAGCATCATCCTCATCACTGCCCTCAGTCTGTAGTACGTAGAGATGCAGCAAAGCAGCAGCAGCACCTATCATTTTGTCAGTTAAAATTGCAGAGTTTCTGGGAAAAAACAGACTGAAGGATGTTTGCATACTTTATACTGGTGTGCTGCCGATGCTGCCTGTGTGATTGGCTGACTATGATACATTCCACCTGCCAGCTATATTATTGATGGCTTTGAATTGGCTACGGTGAGTGACAGAGGCCTTATTACTTATTTGTAGTTGATTGCCTTTATTCTGCTATTTCCATTTTTTTCCCATTTCCTCTCCTTTTAAGCCCCGCTGCTTGCCACGCAAACAGTTTCAGCTAGTGTCAACATTGCTGAGCAGAAAAGGCCCTCCCCTGGACACGAACACGCTCAGCATTTCTGAAATCAGCTAAGCACAGCTAAGCAGCCTCAGGCACACCCCCTTGCTTAGCTGTGCATAGCTGAACGCAAACAGAAGCTGCGGAGCTCCAATGTGCTTACACCAAGCATGACACACAACCTTTTCATGTCAGCTGCTTCTTCTGCCTACACCACCACATTATAGCTCCTACATGGTTAAGTACCAGAGGACACGTTTTCCCATTTTGCTATTCAATAAACTTACCTCATTTACATACCCTTACTGGCTTATACCCTAGTTGCACCACTATCTCAGAGCCTATGTCCTTAACAACCACCGCTGCCTGTCATTGTTATGAGTCTGCATGCTGGCCAATATAATGGTAAACTTATAAATATCCTTTTCTTGCATTTTCTCAACTTTTTTATCATTTTTCCATGATCCCTGTTTGCGCTCTGCTTAAATGGCCCATATCTGTTAAAAAAACTTTTATTTTTATGATTTTGCAATTATTTGGCATGCCAATGGTCATAGTTTTGGCCATTGGCATGCCTAATGAACATAATACATGCTTTGCTTTAAGTTGTCATGCCCCCATTTTTATTTTTGCAGTAATGTATGTGGTTGCTAACCGCATATTTTCTGCTGTGGACACAGCTCCAACATAGGTTCATAGGTTCATAGGTTGGTACTAGGCTATCAGCACTAGGGCCTATACAAGCCTAGCCATAACAATTCCCTTGCTATTTCTTCCCACACTATTTACTTCCCTGGACCCCTGTCTAGCATACTGATGTGATCCCCAGGGTGAATTTCCTTTCTCCCATCCAATCGTCAAAGTTCCTTTTGAAGAGGGCCAAAGAGGCACTCTGCTTGACATGTATGGGCAATCTATTCCAAAGTCTGGGGAGTCTCTGGGTCAGGAACCTATCCCTCCAGCATGTTTTGTTTATTGTGATGACAAGGTTTAGATCCCTGGACTATGTGGCTCTGAGGGATTGGGATTTATTTAAGTGTAGCATGTCCAACAGCTCTGGGTTTGACATGGCCTTGTATGTTAAGCAGAGATCGCCTCTGAGTAGACGATATGCGACAGAGTATAGCTGGAGTTTTTTAAGGTGGTCAGCATAGGGCATCTGATTTAGGCCAGTGATTCTTTTAGTGAGGTATTTCTGCGGCCTTTCCAGTTGTTGCAGATGTCTTGAGAGGTACATACCAAATGGGGCGTTGTATTCTATAATGGATCTAATGAGGGATGCATACAGTGGGACAATGACCTTCTTTTTTCTGGATGAAAAGCCCTTAGTGATGAGGTGTGCCACATAGAAGGATTTCCTGGCTGTTGTGGTGATGTGGTTATCGAAGGTGAGACCACTGTCCACCTGCGTCCCTAAGTCTCTTATCACACTTTCGGTGTTTAGTGTACTGCCACCTATGTGGTAATTCATGGATACATGTTTTTTCCCAAAGGGGATAACTATACATTTCTTGGCATTGAGCTTGAGCCCATGGCGCTGGCACCAAGCATCTGTTTCTGTAAGGCCCTTTTGTAGAGTATCCACATCATTTGGGGATTCAATAATGGCTCCCAGTTTGCAGTCATCTGCGAACTTTGTTAGCCAGAGTCCCTTAGTATTGGTCTGTACTTCAGAGAAGTAGATGCCAAACAAGAGCGGTCCCAGGACTGAACCCTGAGGTACTCCACTTGTCACTTGTCTGGAGCTGGATTTGGAGTCGGCTACTTTTACAGTGTGGGTTCTATCAGTAAGCCAGTTAGCAATCCATTGGGTGATATAGGGATTAATGCCCAGCTTAGTAAGTTTATCTATGATTCCAGAGTGGGGGATGGTGTCAAAGGCCTTGGCAAGGTCTAGATAGGTTGTGTGGACCACCTTACCCTTGTCCATGGCTCTGGAGACTAATTCGAAGAAGTCAATCAGGTTCAGGAGACAAGATCAGCCCTTCACGAACCCAAACTGGGTGGGGTCCAGTGTTTGAAGGTTGCCAATGTCTTTCTTTATAAGTTCCATGATAATACGCTCCATGGCCTTGCAGATAAGGCTTGTCAGACTGATGCCTGTCTGCTTCCTGGATTGCAAATTCACCTCATTTGTATGGTTTTCACCAGCAAATGAGGTGATTTGCATGATTCAATCGCATCCATGCAGAATAGTGCTGGGAGGCTCATACACGCCCCCAGCACAGTTTCCTGGATCGCAAAGGCTACGAACTCTGTGTTCGAGCAGTGCCACTATGCCTACATGGTGTGTAGGCTTTATTGAGAGTATGTTTCCCAATAGATTTGAACAGTGTTTATTTACAAATGGGGTTGAGACAGTCAAGTAATGGATATTGGTATGGCTGGCAGGGGCCTGATTCATAACCCTGTATAGGGCCCCATTTGTCCATAATCCATCTCTGATACCTCCAAAGGTGTATGCTGCAACAGTACTGCATTATTAGATATTCAGGTAGGTCAGTCCTGTATTGAGTGATGTCAGTGGAGATGGCTATTCTTTTTTTTTTTTTAACAAGAAACATATTTATTAAATTATTGCTTGTGACATACGCAATCATACATTTATATAAATGAAAACAAACCAAATTGACATAATCTTAGTTGGAAGCATTTTATATCACAAACGATATTGACATAATTTTAGTTGCAAACATTATACATCAATTATAATCTACCCAATCATTGTAAGACATTATGTAGCTCATTGAAATCCTGCCTACTTTTAAACCTCGTTCCTCCCCTGTATGTATTGGTCCCACAATTCCCATTCTTTTTTCTTATGTAATTTGTTCCTACCCTTTTCCATTTGTTTTATCTCTGTTACTATATTCATTACTTCTAGTACAATTGGTTTAGACTTTGTTTTTCATTTTCTAGTAATTGCTTTTTTTGCAGCCACCATAATTAGACTCAGCAAGGTTTTACTATGTCTAGGCAATTCCATTTCTGTACCATACCTTGGGGATAGCTATTCTTGATGACAGAAGTGAAATAGCGAAGTCAAAAATTATATGTTATCCCCCCCCAAAAAAAAATGTTATATGCAGTAAGATTTCTAATTTTTGTGTGACTTGTGGGTTTATTTTAGTTCATTTAGAAAAGCTATTGCAGAGTTTATACTGTAGCTGCTTTGCTTTATTCACTGCACTTTAGACTGAATTAATTCACTAATAGGCCTAGATTATGTAATATATTCTAAGCATGTTACATTTCAGTAGTCTGAACATGTTGCATTTTCATAACATATTTTTGCAGTATTTTATTTATACCCTCCAGCAACTGCACAGGGGTTAACATTTGTCAGATCATTTAGCATACATTACTCAGAGTGATGATCAGACCTGTCTGATCTTTAGCATGTATTATGTAGTCATTGTTGCATGTTAACTGTGATAGTCTTTTTTTTTACAAGAGCAGATTGTTAAGAATTTCTGGACTTAGTTAAAAACTGTTACTTTGGGAGTTGGCACAGAAGACAAAAGCTTTGACTTGTTAATGAGCTACTTCCTGTGGCAAGAGTGCACGGTTTGAATCTTTCCACCTTCATTTACCTGCTACAGACATTGAGCATCTCACATAACTAGACAAGAATTTGGAGCCATTGGGAGTTTGGTTCATAGGTGTGTTCTAGAGTAAAGGCCCTGGAGCCTTTACAAGCCTAGCCCATAGGATTCCCTTGGCATCGTGCCACCCGACCATAGTTCCCTGTCGAGTAGTCACTGGAGTGATCCCCGGGGTGAGTTTTCTATTTTCCATCCACTCATCAAGATTTCTCTTGAAGAGGGCCAATGAGGTGCTCTGTTTGACATGTATGGGAAGTCTATTCCATAGCATGGGCAATCTCTGTGTTATAAACCTGTCCCTCCAGCACGTGCTGTTGATTGTGGCAATGAGGCTGAGGTGTCTGGAGCATGTAGTGCGGAGGGATTGGGATTTTTTAGATGTAGCATTTTGTAACAGAGCTGGGTCAGACATGGCTTTGTAAGACAAGCAGAGATCGCCTCTAAGTAGGTGATATGAGACAGAGAATAGTTGGAGTTTTTTTGAGTCTGTCCATATAAGACAAGTGTTTAAGGCCTAGGGTCCTCTTTATGAAGTACTTCTGTGGCCTCTACAATTGTTGCAGGTAACTAGTGAGGTACATGTCAAATAGGGCATTGTACTCAATGACTGGCCTAATGAGGGAAGAGTAGAGGGAGACAATGACCTCTTTCTTCCTGGATGCAAAGTCCTTAGTAATGAGATATGCCACATAGAAGGACTTTCTGACCACAGTGGCAATGTGGTGGTCAAAAGAGAGGTTGCTGTCAACCTCTGTTCCCAGATTTCTCATAACGCCTTCTGTGTTCAGTGGACTACCATCGATGTGGTAATTCATGGGAGCTGGGTTTTTTTCCCAAAGGGGATGATAACACATTTTTGGCATTGAGCTTAAAGCCATGGTTCTGACACCAGTCGTTGGACTCAGTGAGACCTTTCTGTAGGATATCAACATCACTTGGGGAGTTAATAATAGCTCCCAACTTGCAATCTTCTGTAAACTTTGTCAACCAGAGTCCCTTTGTGTTGACCTGGACTTCAGAGAAGTAGATACCAAACAGGAGAGGACCCAGGACCAAACCCTGTGGGACTCCACTTGTGACTGGTCGGCAGTCTGACTTGGAGTCAGCTACTTTCACACTGTGGGTTCTATCTGTGAGCCAGTTTGCAACCCACCTGGTGATATAGGGGTTGATGCCTAGCTTAGTGAGTTTTTCTATGATTCCTGAGTGGGGAATGGTATCAAAGGCCTTGGCTAGATCAAGGTAGGCTGTATGAACCACCTTGCCTTCATCCACAGCTCTGGTGACTGACTCAAAGAAGTCGACCAAGTTGAGCAGGCCTGATCTACCCTTCACAAAACCAAACTGTGTAGGATCCAGAGTTTGGAGATTCCATATATCTTTGTTTATTAGGTCTATGATGATGAGTTCCATAGTTTTGCATATCAGACTTTTCAGGCTAATGGGGTGATAGTTCCTTTGTGGAGAGGGATGACTGTAGCAGTGCGCCATTTGGTAGGGACAAAGTCTGCGGTGAGGATGTGATTGAACAGGGCACACAGGTAAGGTGCCAGTTCACTCTGTAGTCCATGTAGACCGCAGCCAGGGATATTGTCAAGTCCCATAGAAGCTGTATTCTTGGCCTTGAACAGCGCTGTTTTAACCTGTGCAGCAGTAATACTGGGTGCTTGGCAATCTACTGGTATTGTGACTGGTCCCGGGAGGAGGGTAAAGTTGGCACTGAATCTGTCAGCCAATATATTGGCAATATCTGTTGGCTTGGTATAGGAGGTACCATTGTGCAGTAGCTAAGAGCAAATCTGGGTATTGCTGTGGAGATTCTTTACATAAGTATAGAAGGCCTTGTGGTTGTCTTTACTATCTGCTGCAATTCTGTTTTCATAGCTAGCTTTAAAGGATTTGATGAGGGATCTCAGCTTTTTGTTGAGACTGATAAGGGAGTTTTTCCAGTCTTGGGACTTCACCTTATTCCGCATCAGTTTCCTCCTTCTGTTGTAGAGTTTGTTTATGGCAGGGGACCACCAGATTGGCTTCCTTTTTTGGAGGAGAGTGTCTTGGTTCTATTGGGTATGGTGAGATCCATGCATTTGTGTAAATGTTTGTGCAGTGCATTGGTGTATGATTCATTGGTCATGCAACTATTCTCCATCTGCATGGGTGTCGTGAAGTTAGCCACCTCTATTTTTAGGAGCCCAAAGTTAGCTTTGGAGAAGTTTTTCATGGTGGTTACCTTTGCAGGGGTGGGATGTGGATTTCCAAGGTGATTAGTTTGTGTTCAGATCTAACCAGGGAGGAGTTGACTATTGGTGTAGAGAAACGGCTGTCCATGTTATTAATGTTCAGGTCAAGGATGTTGCTACCTCTAGTGGGGGTAAGAACAAGCTGATCCAGGGCACTGGAATTAATGAATTCCAGGAAACATTGGGCAGTGTGTTGGTACATGAGTAGTTTTACCATTTAATGCAGGGGTAGCTGAAGTTGCCCAGTATGAGAGTGTTAGGTTGGACCCTAATATCCTCCACGGTGCTTAGGAATGTGGAGTGCGAATCTTGGGACATGGTTGGCGACCTATAGCAGGCTATGACCTGAATCGCTGTCTTACCCAATGTTAGCTGCACCTGAAGTATCTCTGATGCATTATACTGGGTCACCAGTCTGGAGGTGTGCACATCCTTTATGAATATGGAAACACCACCACCTTTGGAGCTTCGGTCCAAGTTCTGGGGCTGAAAGGTGTTGAATGAGTTATAACCTGGTAGTGAAGGTGTGCTTTCTGCTGCCTTGGGCCTTGGGCTAGGCTTCTTAATAGTTGTCAGGACTGCATGTCTAACTATAGTCCTGTTGTCATTATTTGCCAGCCATTTGCTATTGCATAGCTGATTTAATTCAGGAAATGTCACAGCAATATCACCAACATACCATTTTTAATGCAACATAGACAATTTATTTATATAAACAACAAAGACTATCAGTGAATCCCAGCTCTACCTTCCAATAAAATTTATTTCGTTGAACAGTTCCTTCTCTAGCGCCTCGGCCAACAGACAAAGGGGGAAAATTAGTTATATTAAATTCTCATGATTATTATAGTATGTGTATGCAACATCTAGATAACAACAATGTATATTGTAAAACTAACATTAATCAGCTATGTCAAGCAGAAAAGGATTTTGAAAAATTATTACAGAAAGGTGTGAGATTACACTATCTAAGTCAAATGGATATAAATAGAAAAATAAATGTAAAGAACAGAAAAATTGCAAAATTCTTTTGCCTACCTAAAATTCATAAAGATCTGAACCGACCACCTGGTCGGCCTATTGTGTCAGCTTTTGGATATTTTACTTATAATCTTTGCATCATGTTACATGAAATATTGATAAAGAAAGTTCTGTTGTCACCTTCTTATATACAAGATTCATATGATTTTCTAAGGAAAATAAAAGATATATATTGGGGTGAAAATATGTATTTTATTACGGTGGATGTAGAGAGTCTCTACACCAATATTTCCCATATATTGGGCTTGGAAGCTATAAAATTCTTTTTGAATGATAGTCCTAAAACATATTATGTCCTGGAACTGGTGGAATTCTGCTTGAAAAATAATTTTTTTGAATTTAATGGCACTGTTTATAGACAAGTTACAGGTACTGCTATGGGGGCAGCGTTTGCACCAGCCTATGCTAACCTGTTTATGGGACTATTTGAAAATGAACATCTTTATAGGTTGCCTTTCTTTCAAAATAATGTTCTAAGGTATTTTAGATTTATTGATGACCTAATTTTCATTTGTCATGGGGATTGGGATACATCAGATAATTTCATTGATGAATTAAATAATAACAGATTTGGTATAAAATTTAGTGACATACAAAAGGGAAATCAGGTTAATTTCTTGGATATTTCGCTTAGGGGCAATAATGGCTTTCCCATATATACTAGTATTCATAGAAAATTTGATGAAATAAGCTGGAAAATGTGGGAGATAGTTGCCATCCCCCATATGTTGTCAGCCATCCCCTATGGGGAATTTTTGAGAATAAAAAGACTCAATTCTGATATTGATATGGCTTTTAGGGAGGCCTATAAAGTGGCCGAGATATTCAAAACTAGAGGGTATAACCCAGATGATGTAGAAAATAGCTTGCATAGAGCCTTTAAACAGAGCAAGGGCACTATTAGACAAAATAACTATGAAAGTAGCAATAAATATGGGACTGAACAGGAGAGAATGTTGGTTGTGACAAAGTACGCTAACTTGTCTGTGATTGGTAATAAAATCATTATGGAATATTGGAATTTTATTAAAAAGATATAACATCACTGAAAAATATAAAATTAATGACATCATATAGAAAGGGAAAAATATACAGGACTTTCTGATACACAGCATTTATAAAAAGCCTTGTACTAATGAATTAAATGTTGTGAAGAATTTGGGAACATTCCCTTGTGGAAAATGTGCTATATGTAAACATGTTGTAAATGAAGTGAATAAAATAAATGGCAAAATTTTTGTTACAAAAGGCAAATATACATGTATGAGCAAAGGTGTTGTGTATGTCATATTCTGTGATTGTAACAAATACTATATTGGAGAAACAAAAGAATGCTAGCAGATAGGATAAAAGAACATATTAGAGATGTTAAAAATAATAAAATTACTAGTCCTATTGCTGAGCATTTTAACTCAGTACACCATGGAAATATTGAGAATATAAAAGTGTCTGTTCTGGAACATGTTCCATTATATTATAATGATGTTGATAGGCAAAAAATATGTTAAGACAAAAGGAATGCATTTTGATTATGAAATTTGGGACTTTGCATCCACATGGAATGAACAGAGAATGTAACTGGCAATGTCTTGTTTAAGACTATGACTTTAAATATATTTAAGCTATGTGATTTGATAGTTTAATTATGTAATTGATTGATTACTTGTTTTTTTGTATATATTGCAAGTGTTTTATGAGTTTTACTGTTTTACTCTGTAAAGGCTGTTGGCCGAGGCGCTAGAGAAGGAACTGTTCAACGAAATAAATTTTATTGGAAGGTAGAGCTGGGACTCACTGATAGTCTTTGTTGTTTATATATATACATCTTGTTTGCTGTTGTTTGAATATGACAAGTGAGTCCATGTGCTCCTTTCCTAGAATATTTAGAGAGACTGGTATGGAGATGTTTAATCGGAATGGAGAAAATAGCAACCGTTCCAGTAATTTGCCTAATGACACTGGTACATCAATGATAAAGAATGCAGTACCAGAAGCCACAGGAGACTCAGGCTTTGGTATTATAAAGAAATGGGAAAATTCCAGGAAGAGAACTACTACCAATCCTTTTGCTATGGTAGGCAAAAAGAACATTATCTCAGATAATCCAGATGTACAGGATTTGTGTTCTAAACTTGAAAGATTGATTTTTAAAGAAACATCTACTTTCTACAATATTGGCAGTCTTGAAAGATATATTGAACTGGATATAACACCTAGAGGGTTAAGGTCTATTAAGAATCCATCAACACCATTTGACCTTACTAATGAAGTAGAAGTTAAATTTCATGAGCGATGGATAGCAGCTGCACATCGGTGCAGTTTAGAATGGGTGTCAATTTTAATTGAAAGAGACAATATGAAAAAGACAAACTTGTAGTTGAAACCAAACAAGTTTGTGAACAACTGGTAAATATTACATCAAATTCTACATTAGAGAATTTCCTCTCAGGCATTAACACCAAATTAAATAGTTATGAAAAGATCTGGTAGAAAGAAAAAAATCTAAACTAACTAGAGACATTAGAGACTATGACCACAAGAGGGCGTTTGTATTTCCTAGCTTTCAAAGAAACAGGAGAAAGAGTGTCTCTTTTCAAAAAGGAAATCCTGCTTCAGAAAAATATGCCAGTAAGAACTTCCTGTCTGGCGAAAGTGGAGCGTCTTCATGGGAAGAAGATGACAGAGAAACTTTTCCTAGACTGCCAGTTGCAGCAAACCCAGAAGCATTTCATAAAACCTACTCAGAATCGAATGGACATCATACCAATACCAGGAAAAGGGGCTGGAACAATCCAGAACGCCAGAGAGACTCGGGCGATGGACAACATAAGAAAGGTAGATGGACATAACTTACATAGTAATTATGTTGTTAACTTGTCCAGTTATAAACTAGACAAGATAGAAATGTCTGTTTTAGAGAAGGGTTTAAAATTTGTACCCACATGCTTACCCAAAAAGTATGAGGTTAAAACTGAATTGTTCCAACTATGCCGAAAAATGCATTTAAAGGAACACTTCTTTAGATTAAATAAAGCAACTGAGTTAGATACTAACTGTGATGTTTTACTTTCATTAGATAGTGAAACAGAAAGTGAAGAAAGCTTTTATTCATGTGCATCGGGTAGTGAAGATGAAAACAATGCTTATGACTTATTAAATACACATATGCTTAAAGATAATAACTATTTTTTACCTCCATGTAAAAATTCTAATATAGTACGTTTTGAATCTCTACTGAATACAATGTTAGAAAAGGAAATAGAGGGTTTTATGAATAAAAAGCATACTTATAATCTAACAAAATTGGAATGGGAAAAGTTGCAACAACTGAGTAAAAACTGTAATATAGTCTTTAAACAAGCAGACAAAGGGGAAAATTAGTTATATTAAATTCTCATGATTATTATAGTATGTGTATGCAACATCTAGATAACAACAATGTATATTGTAAAACTAACATTAATCAGCTATGTCAAGCAGAAAAGGATTTTGAAAAATTATTACAGAAAGGTGTGAGATTACACTATCTAAGTCAAATGGATATAAATAGAAAAATAAATGTAAAGAACAGAAAAATTGCAAAATTCTTTTGCCTACCTAAAATTCATAAAGATCTGAACCGACCACCTGGTCGGCCTATTGTGTCAGCTTTTGGATATTTTACTTATAATCTTTGCATCATGTTACATGAAATATTGATAAAGAAAGTTCTGTTGTTACCTTCTTATATACAAGATTCATATGATTTTCTAAGGAAAATAAAATATATATATTGGGGTGAAAATATGTATTTTATTACGGTGGATGTAGAGAGTCTCTACACCAATATTTCCCATATATTGGGCTTGGAAGCTATAAAATTCTTTTTGAATGATAGTCCTAAAACATATTATGTCCTGGAACTGGTGGAATTCTGCTTGAAAAATAATTTTTTTGAATTTAATGGCACTGTTTATAGACAAGTTACAGGTACTGCTATGGGGGCAGCGTTTGCACCAGCCTATGCTAACCTGTTTATGGGACTATTTGAAAATGAACATCTTTATAGGTTGCCTTTCTTTCAAAATAATGTTCTAAGGTATTTTAGATTTATTGATGACCTAATTTTCATTTGTCATGGGGATTGGGATACATCAGATAATTTCATTGATGAATTAAATAATAACAGATTTGGTATAAAATTTAGTGACATACAAAAGGGAAATCAGGTTAATTTCTTGGATATTTCGCTTAGGGGCAATAATGGCTTTCCCATATATACTAGTATTCATAGAAAATTTGATGAAATAAGCTGGAAAATGTGGGAGATAGTTGCCATCCCCCATACGTTGTCAGCCATCCCTATGGGGAATTTTGAGAATAAAAAGACTCAATTCTGATATTGATATGGCTTTTAGGAGGCCTATAAAGTGGCCGAGATATTCAAAACTAGAGGGTATAACCCAGATGATGTAGAAAATAGCTTGCATAGAGCCTTTAAACAGAGCAAGGGCACTATTAGACAAAATAACTATGAAAGTAGCAATAAATATGGGACTGAACAGGAGAGAATGTTTTTTGTTACAAAGTACACTAACTTCTCTATGATTGGTAATAAAATCATTATGGAATATTGGAATTTTATTAAAAAAGATATAACATCACTGAAAAATATAAAATTAATGACATCATATAGAAAGGGGAAAAATATACAGGACTTTCTGATACACAGCATTTATAAAAAGCCTTGTACTAATGAATTAAATGTTGTGAAGAATTTGGGAACATTCCCTTGTGGAAAATGTGCTATATGTAAACATGTTGTAAATGAAGTGAATAAAATAAATGGCAAAATTTTTGTTACAAAAGGCAAATATACATGTATGAGCAAAGGTGTTGTGTATGTCATATTCTGTGATTGTAACAAATACTATATTGGAGAAACAAAAAGAATGCTAGCAGATAGGATAAAAGAACATATTAGAGATGTTAAAAATAATAAAATTACTAGTCCTATTGCTGAGCATTTTAACTCAGTACACCATGGAAATATTGAGAATATAAAAGTGTCTGTTCTGGAACATGTTCCATTATATTATAATGATGTTGATAGGCAAAAAATATGTTAAGACAAAAGGAATGCATTTTGATTATGAAATTTGGGACTTTGCATCCACATGGAATGAACAGAGAATGTAACTGGCAATGTCTTGTTTAAGACTATGACTTTAAATATATTTAAGCTATGTGATTTGATAGTTTAATTATGTAATTGATTGATTACTTGTTTTTTGTATATATTGCAAGTGTTTTATGAGTTTTACTGTTTTACTCTGTAAAGGCTGTTGGCCGAGGCGCTAGAGAAGGAACTGTTCAACGAAATAAATTTTATTGGAAGGTAGAGCTGGGACTTACTGATAGTCTTTGTTGTTTATATATATACATCTTGTTTGCTGTTGTTTGAATAGACAATTTATTCTTCAAGGGCAGCAGGCACTGCTTTGTAGATGAAGCACTGTAATGCAAAGTTATTCGCCATCTTCAACATTGACATTAATAATAGTTCTCTTTAATGTAGAATTATTCAGATGACATTAACTTGTGCAGGAGTTCAAGGAAATACAGCTCTAGCACCACAGGAAGAAGAGGAAATAGGTGGAGGTGAAAAAGAAGAACAGCACCTCAAAACAGTATGCGTGAGGACTATAGACCAGACATGCAGATAAGCCGTGTATGGAAATAAGGCACATAAGGAATGCCAGAAGTTTGAATCAAGGACTCTTAGTCTGCAGAAGTCTAGCAAGTCATGAAAAGAAAGAAAGCGTGCAAGAAAAAGTGGAAGATCGAAAAGATGGAACAGTCTAAGAAGGAATACTGGTTGGCTAACGAGATGCTAACAGAACAGTTGCAATAGTAAAGACCTAGCTGTCAGAGACACTGTACCACCTTATAGAAAGTGCCTCAGCTGATAGGACAAAGAAACTGTAACAGTTTGTAAGGCAATAGAAGATAAAGAAGACAGTCTTCAGATGTCCTTCATAAGGGATGCCAGGAAGAACCTGCTCACATGTCCAAAGGACATTAAAGGCAGATGGAAAGAATACTTTCAGCAGCTTCTGAAAGAAGAAACTCCCTCAGAAGCTGTACTGCCTGACACAGTCTACGATTAAAGAAGAGAAGCACACCCTAGAAGAAGTATGAAAATCACTAAGGAAAATGAACTTAGGAAAAGCAGCAGGCTCCGATGAAGTCACAGCAGATATGATCAAGATTTTGGGTGAGTTAGGGGAGAACTGGTTCCAGGGGGTACTCATAGCAGTATGGAGAGAAAGGTGTAATGCAGATGACTTGAGAATAAGCATACTACTGCCAGTGTACAGGAACAAGCAATATATTCTAAATATTGAGCAAAATACTAGTAATATTGTCAAAGCTTGCATACAGATTAAAAACAAAAACAACAACACTAGGAAACATTTGCCTAGCCATTCCACACATCCCAGGACTTGATATTTTTAATTCTTATGTTAAATGTAGTGTCACTTTGGAACAGGTTATGAAAACCATGTTATACAATTCAGTTTTGTAACATGTATGAGCCAATGAGATTATTTGAAAGCTGAAGAGGCATTCAACTCTCCTTTTCAGTGTACCAGCTCCCTACTAATCACCTTTTTATGTAAATAGCCAGAAGATTGAACCTAGCACTCTCAGCTACCTTGGAGAAAATGGCAGTTGCAAACAAGTTAAAAACAGGTATGCCATTCAGTTTTGCTTTCCTCAGCCTGTACTTATTGCCAAGAGTAGTGAGTAATTCTATGGTTATAGTATTAGATCCAAGGCCAAAAGAGCTATTGCATTCACTTTCTGCACATGTTGCCACCTAGCATCCTAAAATCCCATACAGTTGTGCCACTATTAGTGTTAAACAAGATATCCTAATGTAATTATGGTCAAGTTAACCAGTAATCTAATGGATCTGAAGAAGGCCTGCACTGTTAGTTATCCCATAGCCTAAGATATAGTCTGGCTGCCAAGAACCCACAGTTTAGAAATTTGAAAATGTATGCTTGGAAGAACTGAAGATTGGGTGGCCTGGTTTAAAATATGCATTGTACTAAGACTTAACAGCCCACTATGTTTAGAAAGTGGAAAATAAGTATTGTGTCTTGATCTCCTTCATACTGAAGAAAAAAGAGAAGCAATGTTGTCTTGCCCAGAAGGGAATCATCACCACAATTTTGTGGAGTCAATTTGATTTTTTAGAAGAACCTTGGTGATCATTGTAAATGGTGGAGAAGAATACAGGAACAACACCGTCCATGGGAATGAAAAAAAAAATCTGTCTTCTAGACCTGTTTGCAAGGATTTCTGGAGCAGAATTTCTATAGCTGTGCATTCTGAAGGGAGGCAATGGATCTATTTGGGGTGTTCCCCACAAGATCGGATCTTGGAAGACCCCAGATTGAAGTTTCCATGTGTATGTGGGTCTAGACTCTATTCTGGTCCCACTAAGCTTGTCTGCAGTAAGGTTTAGCTCTGACAGGCTATATGATGCAGAAGCATCTGTAGTTAGTGATGGGGGGGGGGGGGTCAGAAAGGAGAATGGAAGACCTGGATTGCACACAATCTGGTCCACCCATCAATGAATCTCCCTCTTTACAAATCCTAAAACAGGAATATGAAAAGTCAAAGAGTGTAAATGCTGTGTCCAGACTGACCTGATTCTGTCATTTCCTCATGTGTAGTCTGGCTAGCTAAAGGAAGCATAAGTATCATCAATGTCACATACCCCAGAATCCTGGGAAACACACTTACTGATGCTTGGTTTATGCTGGAGAAACTCAGGAAGAACTCTTGAAACATTCCTACTTAGTCTGAGGGGAGAAAGGCTGTCCTCAAGGTCAAGTCCAACAGCATCCCAGGAAAACTTTTGTGTGTGTCACGATAAAAAAAGATTTCTGCAAATTATTTTTTAATCTCTGACTGATTACAAGCTCCTGCAGTTATTAGATACTCTTGACAGTTATAAAACGAATCTGCAAGGATAATACAATCTTCCAGATATGGAAAAATGTGTATGTCATGTAGTCTGCAGTAAGCATTTTGTGAATACCAATGGTGCAATAGGAAGCACCAAGGTAAAAGAGAGAACTAATAATGTAAGCCAGTAACAAGAAATTGAAATTAAAAAAAAAAAACACTTAAACTGCTTTGTTTTACTATGAAAGCTAGAGTTGAGATCAATGACAAAAGATTTTGAAGTGATAGCATTTTGAGATTTGCAGCCCCCAGGTTCCTTCTGGTTTGAGAATTAAAAACCACGTTGAATAATGCCCTTTGCTTTGAAGATATAAAGGCACTGGCTGTATTACTCTCTGAGAGAGTATTTTGCGCAAGATGGGAGGAAATAGAGCAGTCTGGTTCTCTGGGCAGGAAGGAGGGATTCCCATTGCCAAGAGCAGCCTTCTTGGATTATCCTTAGAACCCAAGTGTCTGAGATTTTTGAAGCTAAAAAGGAAGTTAAAGTCTGAGAGACATGCAAATGTTGTCTGGATGGGGGCAGGGAGTCTAACCCAGTGGATTGTCATGCTCACTGGGAAAATTCTCCTTTTTTCAGGCTTTTCTCGAGTTTCCTTTCCATTGCCCCCCGGTTACTAACCCTTTGCTGTGTAAACTGTATGCCAGGAGTGGGGTCTGAGGAGGTAAATAAATTATTAGGTTTGAAAAAGGATAGATGAAAAAGCAATGTCACTCTTGGTGTCAGGGTTCCCTTTTTCCTTAAGCTTGTTGAGCACCTCAGCTGAATTAGCAATCTCATATTTGCCTTTATCAGAGAGGTTTTGAGAATGAAGTCATGCAAGTCTCCTCAAAAATGTTCCAGAAATAGCTCTTCTGGAAGCAGAATCAATGGAAAAGAACCTCATTAAATGTGTATATAACTCACTTCCAATATCTTGTGTAAATATGTTATTAATACCTCCTTTTTTGGAATGTTTTAGCATGCTAAGATCTGTACTGTCCTGTAGTCAGTAACAGTGTATATAACTAAACTCATTTGTCTTATGCAAATTCTATATATTGCCTTTCTTTTTTCAACATTTTAGAATGGTAATGTTTTTAATTCTCCAATTAATTTAATATGCAATGCGCTTTTATTGTATAATCTTTTTGACTGTGCATCTCGTAACATTGTCTATGGGTTAAGGCTGTAAAGAGAAAACTGACCAGCCCACCTACCCAGTCAACAAATTAAAAATAAATAAATAAATAAATAAATAAGCACACTTAAAATATCTTTAGTCACCTAAGAAACATCTGTCACAGAAACATTTAATGAAATTTTTACCTCTGAAGAGGCATGGTTTCCCAGTGACTTCTGCGTATTTTCAAGAGAAATGGCAATGATGTAGTACAGAACTGAAATGTACAGTTTCTCAGCCACCTTGAAAGGAGCAAGTGGTCAATTTGCCTCTCCTGAAATCTCACTACACAAGTACAAAGACTGGTTAAATAAAAAAATGATTATTCAGGATAAGTGTGTACTCAAGCCAGCCAGTCTGATGCCAGCCAGCAGTCCAACCTACTCCTAGTCCTCCTTGGATCATGGAGCTCAAAGCTAAACCTTGCATCTCATGGCCTGAAGTGAACTAGACATGGACTGCTTCATCTAAGGTGTCAAAGATCACCAGTAATAGACATCAACCATTTGCCGCACATATCCAGTACTGAAATCCTGCAGATACTGGAATATCACAGGATTTAGAAAATCTAGGGATGAGCAGATTAAATTCCTGCATTATACCATCCCTAGATTGGATGATTCACTGTTATGTTCCCTACGTAAGTTCACTGAACCAAACCATGGCCAGCAAATGATTTTACAGATGGTTTCAACTTTTGATCTACTCACATCACTGAAGAAAGCAAAATGCAATAGTTTTTTCCATTATCACCAAAGACTAACAGCCCAGTGTAGGATGCCTTGATATTCCTCTGACTTTCACAATTACTTTCTATATACCCCTTTAGTTCCTAATCCTTAATGCAATCCAGTAGGGAAAGCAACATAAATTGACAATGATTCTAACGACTTGGCACTAGACAGTGCAAGTATAGTTCTCTTTGCGGATTTCCTTCATATAGGATGGCTACTTGATTCTCCAACCAGTCTGGATTTTTCTGAAATGTTTATCCATGAAACTGCTACCCAGCATTCAAACATTCATGCTAGCAGCATGGGGGCTCCAATTTTAAACATGGCCTATAGCCCATTGTTTTAAGCAAGGATGAGAGACCACATACCAAAGACCATCCATGTAATATACATATGCTAGCAAATAGAGGGGGTTGTCATACTGGGACAATAAGCAAGTCTTCATACTACAACATGTCCAGCTACATCATATTCTAAAGTACCTGGCAGAACTATACCATATAGATATTAGTCACTTGTCCCTGAAGGTTCATTTGTGTTACTTATAATACTTTGTCTTAGAATCTACCATCTGACCTACCCAATGGACATAAACTTTTTGTCCTACAAAACTCTCTTCTTAATGGTCAGAAAAATGTCTGAAGTGTAAGCTCTATCCATGAAGCCCTCATACATGATGTTCTGTAGGAATAGGATTATTTTGTATACCATCCTGTTCTTCATGACTGAGGTCACAATAGAAACTAACTTAATCAGATAATCCACCTACTTGTCTCTCTTCCCAGCTGCCAAAGCAAAGAAAAATACATACTACACTCTATGCATGTGCATAAATGTCTGTGTTTATGTCTGGACATGACAAAGTTGTTCAGTATGTCAGACCAACTGTTTGTATTCTTTGCCCTACAAAAAAAGGGCCAGTCAATTTCCAAAATTACTTTTTCCAGGTGAATTTCAGACTGCATTATCCAGTGCTGCACCATTATATGCAAGTAGCTCCCCATCAGGCTTAAAGCACACTCCGAGTGGTACTTACATCATCTGCTTTCATAAAGAGAGCAACATTGAATAGCATATGTTCAGCCCTGACTTAGATATCACTGAATGCATTCACAAAGCACAACAAACTAGACTTACCCTCTCACCCACGTTCCTATTTTAGGGCCACAGTAAAAGTTATGTTTTGTCATAAAAATGGACTTTAACAAGTAGATATCCTCAGCAATACTTCCTCCTCGTCGTCTCCCTTCCAGGGTCTAGGGGGAAATATCACAAAGGATGACTTATTGCCCACCTCTGAGCCTTATAAAACCCCATAACTTTAGGGCTGCCTTCTCTAACCAGGATGACAATACTCCTGACAGAAACACAGCAGCATGTCTGACTGACAGGTCATTGTGCCTATCAGCTAGGTAATTAGAAATGGTGACCAGAGAGCAGTGGGGGCTATAGGAGTCTGATAAAAGGAAAGAGTCTCAGGAAAGTCTACACACTGAGCAATCTTATTATCTGTGGTACTGTCTTGAACATTGCTGAGAATGTTACACTTTTTAAAATTCTATGATTATTAAAAAGTAACTTTCATTTCTTGCTCAACCCTGGCTCTGAGTATAACAAGAGCTCTTCCTGGAGCATGAGTTAAAGACATTGCCTAAGGATAAATCTTAGTACATGTCACAAAGGTGGTGCCACTACTGATCCTGGAAACTATCACCCTATTTGCTTGACAAGTTTGAACTATAAAGCCATGGAGTATATTATTATGGATCTCATAAAAAAGGACATAGGCAATCTACAAGCACCTGACCCCACCCAGTTTGGATTTATCAAGGGAAGATCTTGCCTGTTGAACCTGGCTGACTTCTTTGAGACTGTCAGCAAGGCCATGGATGAGGGAAAGTCAGTACATGCAGCTTATCTTGAATTGGCCAAGGTTTTTGACACAATCCCCCAACTAGAGCATCATCGAAAAGGTAACACAACTCGGCGTAAATCACTATCACATCAGGTGGGTGGCCAAGTGGCTCACCGATAGGACCCACAAGGTCAAAATATGTGCCTCCAACTCTGACAGCAAACCTGTCACTAGTGGTGTTCCCCAGAGATCTGTTCTGAGACTTCTACTGTTTGGTATTTACTTCTCAGAGGTCCAGGTGAAGACAGAAGGCCTGTGGCTGACCAAGTTTCTGGACAACTGTAAGTTGGGTGCTGTCACTGACTCCTCAAATGATGTTAACCTACTGAAAGAGGGTTTCACAGAAACAAATGACTGGTGCCAAAGTCATGGCCTTAAGTTAAATGCAAAAAAATGTATTATCATACCATTCGGCAAAAACACATCCCCTATCAATTACCACATCAACAGCAACCCACTAAGCACACACCCTGTGGTGAGAGACCTGGGTACTCAAGTTGACAACAATCTCAGATTTGACTATCATGTAGTGGCAGTGGTCAGAAAAGCCTTTTACTTGGCTCATCTCATAAGAAAGAGATTGCATCTGAAAAAAATATGGTTATTACTTCTCTGTACTCCTCTCTCATTAGGCCAATGATTGAGTATAATGTCCTGTTTGGTATGTACCTCTCCAAACACCTGAACTAACTGGAAAGGCCACAAAAATACCTAACAAAGAGAATCCATGGCCTCCAACACCTGTTCTATGCGGACAGTCTCAAATCACTATCACTCTACTATGTATCGTACAGATTGTTCAGAGGTGATCTGTGTCTTGCCAACAAAGCAATATCAAACCCTGCCCTACTAGAGATGCTCCATATCCATAAGACTAACTTGTCATGCATTACCCACATGAAAGGCCTAAAGCTAATGTGCGACATCAACAAAACCTGCTGGAGAGACAGGTTTGTCTCCCAGTGGCTGCCCTGTATCTGGAGTAGACTTCCCATACATGTCAAACAGAGTACCTCGCTGACCCTCTTCAAATGCATCCTTGATGAGTGGATGGGAAACCACTAATTTGTCCCAGGGGTTCCACCTGTGTCCCTCATTGATAGGGGTGACAGGTGCTGACTGAGGTTTATTTTTTGGGGATAAACTCTTGGCTAGGCTTGTAAGTGCCCCAGGGCCATTAGCCTATTAACCTCTTATGATGTTATGAACATGATATTCACTTTTGTAGGCAACCCAAACAGTGAAATAAATCAGAGTATATTTTTAAATGCCATCAGCACCCTGCAGTGCAAGTGCCCTATCACTTTAAATGCTTTGCCATATTCTGTGTTTTGTGTATCTATACTTGCAGAGAAGTACTAATGTCAGAAACCTTTTGTTTCCTTTGACTGATCCATTAGCATTATTATTGACAATTTTATTTATATTGGGATTAAAATGATGTACCTTAACATCAAAAATATTATTGAATAACGTCTGTAATATAAAAACTGAATTACTGCTCCAATATTCACATTGGATAGCTCTGAAAATATTCTGCATTACTGCAAATGTTCTGTGTGCCTGCTCAATACTGCCAGATTTGTACTTTTGACTAGTTCTAGTGCTTCTAGATTTATTTATGTCACACAACTGTTATTCTGCATGAATTATTTAATCAAACTAAGCTCTTCACAGACATCATACTCTGAAACATTAGATTACATTGAATTAGCTTTAAGTGACACAGGCTGAAATAATAACTTGTACGTTTTGGATTTGTACTCATTCTAGCAGAACTTTACTTTATGTCCAGAATAAGACATAGTTAAGCATGGAGACTTAAACAATTTGCCGTTAACAGTAAAGCATTGTAATGTAGATTAGGAAGAATATTGCATCTAGACTCAATTTCCATCTTAACTGTATGGACATGTCTTTCTTCATTGTTTTTTTTTTTTGTTTAGCAGTGAACGTTGCTATGGAACTACATTCACATTATCATTTCTTTAGTTTCAATTAGCAATAGCCCTGCTTGAAGCATTCACATTATTCAATTCATCCGTTTCTATGGTAACAATACATATTTCAGCTTGTTGGGTCCATTTATGTCTTGCTACATCACTTTATTTCACTTTTTTACAAACTGTTGCTAAATGACCACAGTCCCCATAAAGTCTTCAAACTTTAGTAAAATCTTGGTAGTGTGCTTTCTCATGTCTGAAGCCATGGTGCTTGCTTTGGGTGTGATTTCTGACTGCTTAATGCCATGAGCCTAAATATAACCATTCTTTCCCCTGAAACCTTACAGACTGTAAAATGAAGATATATGTATTGTTACTGAAACCTGATTCCAGAACTCTGACATTTCCTCTTTAATTGGCTTCTCTGACCACCACTGATACAGTAACATTGGTGGTATGCCTGTTTCTACCCAAAACACCATCACTTCTAGACTAATTGACTTGAACGATGGGCTTGAACTTCTTCATATATTAATATCAGTAAAGAAGACCTCATCCATATCACAGCCAGCTTTGGAATCCTGTGTTCATCACCCCACATCAAAAGAACATTTTAAATAAATTGTAGCCCTCTCCATTAACCCAAACACCATATTTCCAGTGAACTTCAGTAACACCCTACTTAAGTAGACATGTCCACACCTCTACAATTTAATGTGCCATGACTTTATAATTGCAAGTTCCTTTGATCAAATAGTATCCTCCCCCACTACAGGTGTCAATATACTAATTTTTGTCTTCACAAACTCAGCCACTGTCCTTCTCCTTCCCATTGTCATGCCCTCACTGCCAAAACTGTATCACCATATGGTCCCATTGTAAGTCAAAGAACAACCCAGCCAACCCTCTATAGAAATGAGTATTTTTATAACCTTCTTTGCACTTTTAAACTGTTTGCAACTGTTTTGCCACTTACTTTAAACTGTTTTTATGTTTATGACTGTTTTCTGCTCTCCCTATTTATATACTTAGACTTGCTGAATCTACACTGTTTGGCATTTTCTGAGCACTAAAGTCAGCCATCTTACATTAAGAGGGCCCTCTTTTGGAACCAGACTCAGTCTTGGGCATTCCTATTGGTTGGATAGTTTGAAAATGTGTTGTACTTAGCTAATATTTAAACACAGCATTTGTGTGTAGCTGCATACTGCTCAATGGGGGTTAGAACTGCAGTGTATAGATGCAAATGCTAAAAAGTCAAATTTTCCCTTGATAACTGCTAGGAAACCCTCCTAAGCTTCCCAGCTTCTCAGCATGTAATGCAATTTCACATTGCTGCCCAGACAGCAATCCAGCTGCACTTTTTGAGGTACCAGTGCAGGTTTCTTCCATCTATACTTAGCTTATTTTACTAGTTCTATGACAGAATCTAGTCCATCTAGCCCACCTTCCACCATTTATTACAGAATACACCTAGCATAATGGAAGGTCAGTTTCTCACCATTTCTCCAGCCAGCCTGACTGACATGGGCATCTTGAGGCAATATAGGTTCATAGCTTCACAGGTTCATAGGTAGGTACTAGGCTATTAGCCCTTGGGTCTATATAAGCTTAGCCAAAAATGTACCTTGGCTTTTGCCACCCAAGAAAACTATTTTCCTGTGCCCTTGTTGAGCAGAGCCACAGAAGTGATCCCTGGGGTGAATTTCCTATTTCCCATCCAATCATCAAGATTTTTCTTAAAGAGTGCTAATGAGGAGCTCTGTTTGACATAGATAGGTAGTCTGTTCCAGAGTATGGGAAGTCTCTGGGACAGGACTCTATCCCTCCAGCATGTTCTGTTTATTGTGTTGACAAGGTTTAGGTTCCTAGAGCGTATAGCTCGAAAGATTGGGATTTCTTTAAGTGGAGCATGTCCAACAGCTCTGGGTTTGACATAGCTTTGTATGTTAGGCAGAGATCGCCTCTGAGTAGGCGATATGCGACGGAGTAAAGCTGGAGTTTTTTGAGACAGTCTGCATAGGGCATCTATATGAGGCCAGTAATCCTCTTTGTGAGGTATTTCTGTGGCCTTTCCAGTTGTTGTAGATGTCTTGTGAGGTACATACCAAAAGGGGCGTTGTAACCTATAATGAGTCTAATGAGTGATGAGTAGAGGGGAACAATGACCTCTTTTTTTCTGGATGAGAAACCTTTTGTGATGAGGTGAGCCATGTAGAAGGATTTCCTGACCACTGTGGCGATGTGATTATCAAAGGAGAGACTACTGTCCACCTGTGCTCCAAGGTCTCTAATCACATTTTCGGCATTAAGTAGACTACCAGATATGTGGTAGTTCATGGGTACAGAGTTTTTACCAAAGGGGATGACAATACACTTTTTGGCATTGAGCTTCAGGCCATGGCTTTGACACCAGGCATCTCTCTCAGTGAGGCCCTTTTGTAGTATGTCCACATCGTTAGGAGTTTCAATTATGGCTCCTAGTTTGCAGTCATCTACAAACTTTGTTAGCCAAAAATCTTCTGTGTTAGCCTGTACTTCAGAGAAGTAGATACCAAACAGGAGAGGACCCAGGACTGAACCCTGTGGTACTCCACTTGTCACTGGTCTGAAGTCGGATTTGGAGTCTGCTACTTTCACATTGTGGGTTCTCTCTGTGAGCCAGATGGCAACCCATCTTGTGGCATAGGGATTTATATCTAGGTTAGTGAGCTTATCTATAATTCCAGAGTGGGGGATGGTGTCGAAAGCCTTGGCGAGAGCTAGATAAGCTGTGTGAACCACCTTACCCTCACCTATGGCTTTGGTGACTGCTTCAAATAAGTCAATCAGGTTTAGGAGACATGATCTGCCTTTTACAAATCCGAACTGGGTAGGGTCCAGAGTTTGGAGATTATCTATGTCTTTGTTTATGAGTTCCATGATGATACGTCCCATGGCCTTGCAGACCAGGCTCTATAGCAATTGCCTCATATATGCAAACAACCTACTACTTCAAAAACATGCAAATATAATAAGTGAGAGATTTATCTGTACTATGAATCTGGAATCAATGCACCTTCACTCACATAACTACAAACCAAATACCAAGCAGGTTGTCAGCATCCACACTCCACCTCCCACACATACCAAGCACATACCACATAAACCCATATACATGGAGATACTCACTAGATATATACCAAAAGAGCAAAGGCATCCCAAGTGCAATCCTTCTGCACATAATACAGTCCCAACAGCACCCACTACACATAATAACACATGTATCAGTGTCTCACCCTAAGGTAAAACTATCTAAACCAAATGTCTTGGTCATAGGCAACTCCATAGTAAGATACACAGCTACCCCCCTTATTAGGCTGGACAAGAAGAAGGTCACAGTCAGCTGCCTGTCTGCTGCCAGGATCTGCCAAATCATGCATGCACCCAAGTCTCTCAACAACAAATGCTGTTATGACTCTTGCATAGTCCATGTTGGAGAAATGGAACAGAAACAAACTCAGGGCTATGCTGCTAAATGTTAGGAGTCTAAATCAGAAACTTCACTCACTTGAAGTAGTTCTTACCGTGGAAGATGCTGATGTCTGTGCAATCACAGAGACATGGTTCAAGGCCTCAGAGTGTACTCCAGCCATGCAGGGCTACAATGCCTTCCACACATTCAGACCACACAATGAACATGAAAAAAGGGAGGATGAGTATCCATCTTCATTAAAGACATGTATATCTCTAGACTGGTTAAACAGTATGACTCCCTAGAGTCTGACTAACTGTAGGAATGACCCCCCATGCCATTGTCAGCAGTAGGACCCCCACTATGAACCACAAAAAACACACAGCCTACTTGGACCTATTTCAGTCACTCTCAATACAGCCAAAAACCTTGGTCATGGGTATTTTTATTTTTAATGTCTTCATTCTGATAAAAATTAAAAAATAGTGTTCCAACGAGGGCAAAACCTGAAAAATATATTAAAATACAAGGCAAAAGATGTAAGTACACAAACAGGTGTGGGTAAATGTAATATGTGTAACTTTTGCAAACACATGCAGGTTGGCCAATGCTTCACGTTGAGGGAACAGAAATATGTGACCAAACATAAGTTCAACTGTCAGAGTAGAGCAGTAGTTTACATGGCTCAGTGCCAACACTGTCCGGCTTTCTATATTGGAAAAATGGATAGCAAATTAAGGGAAAGAGTATATGAGCATTTATATTATATTTCCAAAATGAAAAAAGAAAGTGCACTAGCTAGACATGTTGAAGCATTTCCAGATCATACATTCAAATTTAGGACTATTGACTGTGTGAATTCAAATGGAAGAGGTGGTCTCGATTCATTAATGTTGGAGAAACTTGAATTGAGGTGACAGCTTCATACAGATGCCTGCCATTTTCCAGGACTGAATGAAATGTATTCTATCCTGTGTATTCTTAAACTGAAAAATCTAGAGAGGTAGGCTCATGAAAGGTGTAAGTGAGTCTATACTCTCTGGTTGTAAGGTGCTGTCATGTGGACAGAATGGGTCAGGATAAATTATTTTAATAAATTATTTTAATATTTTAATATTTTAATTTTCATCAGAATGAAGACATTAAAAATAAAAAAATATACATGAAATAAATAATGTTGATTTTGAATTTTAGGCTAAATATTTTAGTAAGAGTATATTTAAGGCATTACTTGTAAAATATTGAAATAAATGTTACAGTTAATAATATATGGATCTCATAGGGAAGGGTGTCTTTATATGGAGGTGTGTGTTAAGTGTCACATGACTGATGACTTTTTTATTTAAACTTTGCATTTGTTTTTTTTTTTTTTTTCAATAATGATTTTTTTATTATTTTTCACAACCATATTACAAATTCACACATTATATACAATATATACAAAATGCTTCCATTGGTTAATTTCACATATATATCAACCTCATGTATTGATCAAAGGTACAGCACTCACAATCAAAAGGAAAATAATAAAAAAAAAAAAAAAAAAAATCCAACATTAACAAATCCAAGCCAACAATCTCCCCGGGATTCATGAACCTTGCGCCAGGTGCACGCACGGCGTAGGCACCACAACGCCAGACATGGCCGCCGAGCGATTCAGGTACGATCCAAACCCACGTGCATCAGCGGCGTATGCCGGAGTTGCGCCGCCTCCGGCGTAGGTATGTTAAATACCCCATGTGCGGTGTTGCACCATGCAAATGAAGGCAAGTAGCGATTCACGAAGTGGCGCGGGCGTAGCATAACAGCACGGCAATGTAAACCAAAAAAAAACGGTTTACATATATCCAAACATGACATAGGAGTAACGGAAGGCTGCCAACGTCATGTGTCATAGTGGTGCAACATGGCAATGTGGAAAGAAACCGAGAATGTCAAAGGAAAACATGCAGAAAATGTAAATAACGACATAAATGTCATGTACGCAAAAACCACAGCAGAACCCCAGGACATGTCCGCGGAAGGTGAGGAACAATGAAGTAATATGACAATGCCATAAAAGAGCAGTATAAGACACATCAGCATCACAGCCACAATACACCATAGTATGAATGGAAAGCCACAACCACAGCCCAAGGGTTGCCAAGGAGTGGCGCCGGTGTCTGGCGCCGTAACCATGTATTAGTAGTCAATGCCATGCAAATGAGGCAGATAATACTGAATCGCAAAACCCCCGCCGGCGTAAGGCTGCACCAAACGGCGCAGCGGTAAAACACCGAGGAGTGGCCTAGAGGGAATACCTGTCAATCGCAGAGGGGTGTGCTGCTGTAGGAGGAAGCACATTGGAGCCCAGCAAACCTGGGCTGTACAATGCACATCACAGCATCAGGACCGGCGTGTGAGGAAATAGATGCGCTGAGAGTATACAATGCGCGCACAGATGCATGTGCACGAGGATGACTACGTTCCCCAAACCAGTCATGTGACGGCCGCCCTGTCAACAACCATGGATACAGGAAGGTGATGCGGAGAATATGAGGAAATGCGGAAGCAGTGTAATTGGAGTCGTAATGAGCAATTAACACCAATCAACCGACGGAGGGCAATCGGCAGCTGACAACTCTGCATGCAGAAATCTGCAAAACGGGAAAGGGGAGGAATATGAATGCAAAGAAAGTAGTGGATGTTGCAGAAATGCAAAGAGCGAAGAACCGATACAGCACAGCCAAGGAGAGAGTTAGCATAACGGCGGCGGCAGACAAAATGCATGACATGTCATGTGCCTGCAGGATGCACTCCCGTAAATAGTAGGTGCAACGTGCAGAAACAGTAAAGTAAGGTGTAAAGCTAAACCAATGCAGGCAAGTGTAATGTAACACCAAAGGCAACAGCGTTGCAGTGCCAACGGTAAAACACGGTAGATAACCCACAGATACGGCAGCAGAGACACACCCAATGACATCACCGGGTGTACAGCACAACACTATAAAGTGGGAATGCACACAACACACAGCATGAATTCCCAAACGCTGCGCCTTACGGTGTAAACACATGGGGAACTTTTAAAATGTATATGTTGGGTGCTGCCGTGGCGTGATGCATCAGCATGTGTTAGAGACAGACGGAGTTGCGGAGGAGGGTGCCGACAACTACCGGAGGCCTCAGAGGAGAAGGAGAGTGTTCAGACCAAGGGTGACCTACCAGGGGCTGCAAGACCTGGAGATAGTAGAGCGTTACAGGGTGGACAGGGACACGTTACAGCAAATAGTGGAGCTGTGCCGCCAAGCCTGAGAACAAGAGACAACAGAGGGGAGCCCATCCCAGTGGACACAAAGGTATGTGTAAGCTTGCGAATACTGGCAACAGGTACCTTTCAAAGGCCAACCGGGATATAATGGGCATCTCACAGGCATCAGCATCCAGGGTACTACACCAGTTTCTGGATGCCATGTTACGACATGCCCATGAGTATATATACTTCCCCAGATCTCAGGAGGAGTTGGCTAGCAATATGCGCCACTTCCACCGTGTGGCACAATACCGGAGGTACTGGGTGCGATAGACTGTACGCACATAGAAATCAAGTCACCACCGGTGAGCAGGGTAGACGCTACATAAACCGCAAGGGATTCCCTCCATCAATTGCCAGGTCGTGTGCAATGCGCAGGGCATTATCATGGATGTGTGTGCTGGCAGCCCCGAAGCTACCACGACTCCCATATCTGGCATGCCTCACAGCTGTATCAGGTATTCGCCAGGGGGGACATCACACAAGGTCACCTTGTGGGGGATGCTGGCTACGCATTGGAGCCGTGGATGATCACACCCATCAGAAATGCACACACACACATGCAAGAACGCCATAATGAGGCACACGCACAAACCAGAATAATCATAGAGCGTGTGTTTGGGATGTTGAAATCACGGTTCCGGTGCTTGGATACATCTGGTGGAGCCTTGCAGTACTCTCCAGGCACATGTGCCCACATATTCATAGTATGTGCTATGCTACATAATATGATCCTGCGGAAACAGCTGCCACAGGGACATAATGGTGTAGGGCCACCAAGCCCGCCACAACTGCCAAGGCAAGCACAGGCACAGGGCGTTCAGCGCCATGAACACACTGTGCCAGCCCCAGTAGGCAGACGGAGGCGCACCCAATATGCCTATGCCTTGGCAAAGAGGGAACGATAGCACATACTCTGACAGCGTAGGCCCCATGGACTGACACCTCCCTACCTGCACACACAGTGAAATGGACGGCACACAAACATGTCCGCCCGTAATGTGTACTGTATGGGCGGTCCCATGTGTGACTCCAACATAGGTAGCACCCAAACACTGCACAACCAACAGCCAGCGGAGCATGGAACGCCAACACCTCAACCGACGCTGGTCCGACAGCAGACGGCGAGCCGTATGCTGCCACGCTCGGCGCAAGGTGTCTACATATGTACATATGTGCATACACAAATATGGATATAGATATCATTACACACGTAGAAATATATGTACACATACACAGATATAAAGTACAACAAGTTAAACAGGGAATCACAGGGATGCAAGGTTACAGATGCAGTAAGATGCGAACTCTCAACATAGTAAACATACTGAACGACAACCCGACTATCCGGGAGGGTGGACAGAGCAGGAACGCCACCCATGGAAAGGTCAACCCACCTAAATGCATATTCGCCATTCGGGATGATCGCCAGGCCACGATACAGTAACAGGACATGTGCGTGTAATATTCTTAGGATATGAGGGCGGAGGTAGACACCGCCGCCGGCGATGTGGTCAACGTAGGTACTGTGTGCAACCGCCCCTGCGAAAGCGGCAGTATGTCTATGTGTGAGGTGAGGGTGTCGTGTGTTCCGCTGTGCCAGTGTAATGTGTGTGACACTATAAAATGTGTATGTAGGTGGCATGTGACAGGCGGAGTGGAATAACATGTGTAGGCATACAGTATAGGAACCACAGGCGTATGTATAGCAGTACCCACAAAGTAGTACTGAGAGCTCCTCACTGGCTAGGCGCGTGGCGACGTAAAACGATGCAAATCGAAAATGTCCCAGAATGTACCACAGGAGTATAGCCAACATGACATGCAAAGGACGTATGTACAAACCATCACCGTATGTATGGCGCCGACATGTTAATTCCAATACGATATATCGGCAACGTTACGCAGCAATAGTTATGTACCGCGGAAATACGCATGTGCTACCCTCGTACCGATCGTGGACACGATCGTCCGTAAACACCGCTGTGTGTTCTACGAGTGTTAAACAAGCAATCGCCCCCGAATAGGTGGCAACCGGTAGCATACAGGCCGTCCCAACTACAGGACCACAATGACCGTAAATATCCGTGACAAAATGCCAAGGGATAGTCGGCACGTACGAACAGCTGCAGATATACTACCGATGTGACGGAGGAATACATGCAGGAAGCACACAAGCAGGCGGTACCGACAGCAGACGACATCAACAAAACCTACACTCCTAGAACAACAGACAGGTAACTTGTAACTCCCCAGGCAGGGATGGAGCACACACAGAAGCATACCGTGTATGTACAAATGCAAGGCCCACAACCCGTACCCGCCACCCACAGCCGCCGATATACCCCATCGCACATATCAAAGGGATACAATCCGAAATAGCAGCAGAAACATACAGGCAGTTAATGACAGCGGCATACCCGCAACATCCCTGCTAGGAACCACTATCAGCAGCGGATGCATACCTGCATCCGTTGTGTACAGGAATACAAGAGCTATGTTACACATCAGAATGCAAAACGCCATCGACAGACGCCGGCAGGACACGGACACCCACATGTGGAACATAATACCATACCCAACACACACAATCCAAGGCTAACACCACAGCCAAATGTACCTGACGCCACACATAGCGGTTGTAGTCACACATAATATAACACAATACATACCATCCCCACGAAGGTAGTGCAGATAACCAACGCCCAGACGATGAATGAACCATGCCCTAGTTCCGACGAGTACCGCATTTAATGGAGGAGATGCACAGGTGATATGCGCATAAGTACACACCGAGGAACAGCTATTGGTGTGATGAACCCACATGCCGCAGGTGACGACGGATATAAGGAAGACTCCCAGGATAGTCAAACTGTATGTTCATACCGAACAAAGACGTTATTCCTACAAGAGCCGATCACTTGTCAGTAGCGAGACACAAACGGAATACGGAAAGCAATACAGGAAAGGTATGTAGAACCCACGAGATGTACTGGTGTGTAACGATGATATGTATGACGAATCGGCACTGTATGTGAACGGTGTTTGTCAGTAAAGATACCTGTCCATAAAGGAGAGAGTGGTGAAAGGTGGTTATGTAGTGTTAACCTGCTGAGTATACCAACCACTGTGGACACCGTGTGCACAGCAGTGGGACATCATGTACACAGCTGGGATAGGCCAAGGGGTGCCATCGTGATTTAAAACACAGAACAATGCCACCACCCACGCTGATGCTGGCAGTGGATGTCCAACAATGAAGTGCCACAGCAGGATAGGACATGTATGTATAGTGTCACAGCACACATGTGTATGGGCAGATATTGTCGATGTCATACGTAATGTGTGCACGACGTGCACGTATGCCTCGCAGTAGGGGTGACCATGTCAAGTATGTATAATGTAAAGCTATCATGATGGATACGCTCAGACATGATACACAGTATCACAGGCATAGCATGCATGATGGACGATGGCCTAGTGTTATGTACATTAACAGGATATGTATGGCCTGCAGATATGGGACAGAGCAGTAGCAGAATAGCCACCCAAAATGGAAGGAACATCAAGTAACCATGTCCAAGCTATCTGTAGCAGGTGCAATGTGTGCAACAATGATGTCTGGCAGGTCCATGTGTAAACACATGTGCAATGTACACAGTCGTGCCACCCCCCCATGGTACTGTCCACTGGACAGCAAAGGTGGATGTCAACTGCATGTCTACACAGTACTGCTGTTGTGGTGGTCCCATGTGTATGTGTCACCCTATCAGCAAGGGAGCTATCACATGACCAGTGCCACAGTGTGTCCCTGTGGGATGTGCACAGGACCTATGTTCTACAGCATGGTGTGTGTCTAGTCTGTGTAGGTAAACAGAAGCCCAGGCTAAGCAATGTGGCTTGTGTGCACATATGCATGACTGCTTCATTCACCCTGCCCACTGCAAACGCCATGTAGGAGTACTACATGCATCAGTAATGCGGAGGACATGGCCCATGGCAGAGTACATGACACCACTGTGTAAGTGGTATGCAGATGAGTACAGATGTGTTCCCCGTCTGTCATCTGCATATGTAAACTGTCTGAGCCTGGTATACATCGCGCATGACTATACTGTGACATGGAAAGTTGTAGCCATTGTGGAAGGCACACCACGAATGTGTTATAGTAACCCTGCCCGTGTGTAGATGTGTGTATGGCACAAGTACAAAGGCTACCAATGTCCCAGCAACACACATAGTCCAGATATGTGTGGCCCTGCAGATGTGTACCCACGCCACAGTGGAATATGGCAACCACAGCACCATGTGGGGCATGTGTGTGTACAGCAACCATGTACAATGTGATATGCATGTATAGGGACAGTATCCACGTGATACCCAGTGGATGACTGTCGCTATGCAAAGGTGATGTGTATGCACCATCTGTGATGTATCTGACACAATGACATCTACACGATATATCTGCCACACCGACACCTGTATGGTTGTTAGCAGTATGAGCTGGTGGAGCTAGAATGCTGCCAGGTATGTAGATGTGGGACATGTAGACATGGACATTACTCCGTGACAGCATGTTGTGTATGTAAGCAAATAGTGAACATGAGGGGACACATGACTGAGGACTGTGTAATGCCACATGTACCTTACATGTCGTAGGTAGCATGATATGCTTGCACCACTGTGTGACCTGTCCAGGAGTCACATAGCCTAACATCCTGAGACACAGGGTATGATGTGATGGTGGATGTGTACATTGCCAATACCAGAATGTGGAATGGTGCTGAAGGGCAATGTGGGGATAATGTCTGATCTGTTACCCTCTGTACTACACCAACCACCCATGCAATGGTATGACAGGTGGCCATCATGTGGATGTGGTGTGCTGTGGCACACAGGCCCAACAAGTGTGCAAGTAAAGGCATGAAAGTCGCCAATGAGTGTGTGAAGCATGTATGTGAGGATGTGCCCCAGTGCCATACCGAATGGTGCAGTCATGTCTGTATGAATGCAGTCCCACACGTGCAATGCACTACCACCCATGTGTAGTGTGATAGATGCGGTGGTGTGGTGGTCAAGGTACACAACGTCCATGAATGGGCTAGCAGTTAATTCAGTGGGCTGCTGCAGAGACACATAACAACCAGTTTGGCGGGATATAACAGCTATGGAGATTGTAGGTGACATTGGGACAGTGTCCGAGGACATAATGTGTGCATGGCAGTACCATGTATGTGTCCACAGGGACAATGCGATGTCCATGTATGGATTGGAACCCTGTAGTGAGTGAGAGTGTATATTATTGGTAGGTATCCCATTGGCTGGCATGTTGCCAACAACATCTCTGTCGGCAATGCCTGGGTGACTGTCGAATGCTACATTGAATGTGGATGTAGCCAAACAACACAGACATACCACCACACTGCGTGAGGGCCCACACTGCAAAGTATGGTGGTCATGTGTAGGTAGCTAGCTGTGGAGTATGTGATGGACCACGAGGACACACCATGACTGTCAAGTGATGCACCACACACATTTGAACATACCCACCATGCAACAGCCTGCACATGCGCCCATACAGCACATGTGCATGGAACATGCATACCACCGTGGCATCTGTGAAAAGGCCAGTACCACCATGTCTCTGTGTGGAATAGCATGGTCCCTACCAGTGCGTACATGTAGCGGAAGTGCATTGTGATATGTGTCAGCATAGTCATGTATACTGTCCGTCTGCCGGTGTGCCATGCCATTAACTACCCCGCCAGCAGATGTTGGTAGTACCGGCTGTTGAGCACATGTACCATGTATGCTGCAATGGGTGTGTGTCCAGGGTGTGGCTAGCAGGGCCGCAAAGCATATATGTCCATCAACCAGAGGGGGGATGTCTGTAGGTATAGCACACAGACACATGGAGGTATGGTGCATGCCAAGGGTAGTGTAGGTATGGTATGTCTTGTTTAATGTGTCACCCAGCTATGTGTAGTGCATGGCCAAGCATGTGTGGGTACATGGGAGTCCATACTAGGGAAGTGCGTGTTGCTGTCAGCACATGGCAGTAGCAACTGTCCGAGGTGCAATGTACAGTATGATAACACAGCCAGCATGTAACCTGTGGTGTACAGTGTACTCACCGTCACGTGTCACAATGTGTCTAGCGGTCACAAACATGGGTATCCGAACATGGAGTACCTATGATGCATTTGTCTTAGAAAACATACAGTATGTGTGTAAATCACTGTGTGATGTGGGATCCACTCACCTGTGTGTGTTGCAGTCCAGGTATGTGCCTGGGAGGTATGATCTGTGTACAATCTGGACCGGCAGGTGTGCTCTGTAGAGCATGGAGGCAGGTCCCAGGCACCGCAGATTAATGTCAGGCATGCCTTACTGTGTGTGCAGTGCATGTGTACAGCACAGTGGGGGGTGCAAGCATTGTCACACATCACTGCATGCCGTGCCTGCCTGTGACAGCCCTGCTGGCGACAGACATGTGACACTGCTGCAGAGGCAGCATAGCATGTGAAGATGGACATGTGGGCCCCACACCCCAGGCAGATGTCCGCAGGTCATGTGTGCCACAGTACTGTGGTTGACCATGACTGTCATACTGGATCAATACCACATGCCTGCATAAGTACAGTATGATCATAGTCAACAGTCGCAGTGACAGAGTAGGCAAATGTACAGTATCCCTGTGTGCAGACCACTGCCTACTGTACACTCGGCTAGACACACACCCAGAGGGTGAATACACCATTGAGCCATCAGATGTCCCATTCCACGTAGCCTGTACAATGTCATCACAGGGTGGTCACAATAGCATGTGGTAAGACAGACATGTTGTACCAGGTGATGTGTCATGTGTGCATATGTTGACTTGCACAGCCGCTCACATGTCTGCAACATACCGGTGCATGATGCATACTGTTACATGATGTGTGGAACTGCACTGTGACACACAACAGGGACATCTGACACAGGTGTGTTGTGAATGGTGTAACCCATGTTCACACAGGATACACACTGCCGCTGTTGGCAGCCATGCTGGTGGCTACCAGTGGTGCATGCAGTGGTCATACAGACATACTGCATACAGTGTTCATGCAGGGATGTCCATCCTTGTGGATGATGTGTTGCTATGTGAAGGTAGGTGTGTGTTGTGAATGTTACACATCCAGATGACACCATCTGGTGCAGTCATGGTTGTTGACAGCATCACACACATCCACAGCAGTCAGAACCCTGTCCTGAGAATGTGTGTCAGTCACCCTCGCACTGTGTGACATATGTGCACATGGCAGAACACCTCCCACTGTCATCTAGGATGGCTATGTGATGGCTGGAATGTGCCGTGATAATGTACAATGCTGGTAGCCCAATGAAGTACGTGGAATCAGACACAGTACGCCATGGCTGCCATGTAAACCATGCACAACAATGACTGTCTGACAGACACAAACAATGCGTTGACATGTTGAACATGTGCACATGAGAACTCCCAATGAGGTATGTTGCACATATCGATGTACAACTGTCATCTATGGCCATAGCATGGGTGCAGACGCACATACCCCACAGGCAGTACCACGTGATGCAGGTAGGCAGGTGCACATGTGACAGTTGCTGTACCGCCACATGTCCTGCATAGCCGCCATGTAGGGGTAGTAGTGGCATGTGACTGATGGACATGCCTGTACATTTGACCATGTCCCACAGGAGATGTGTTATGTGTGTACAACATGTGATGTGCCAACATCAAGCTGTGCAGTGTATGGCCGCCAGTGTACCTGTATGACTTGTTCTGCGATGGGTGCAAAGGCACATAGTACTGCATTGCACGCCCACAAGCCCCACACAGGTGCATAGCCTGAACATACAATACAAAGAGGGTGTGGGATGATAGCAACCCACAAGAGGAGATGGGTACGGGTGGCAACCCACTACCACATCCGTGGGTATGGTGTGCATGTGTATGACACATTAGCACCTGAGAAGCTAGCAGTACAGCAGTACAGGGTTGCATGCATATATGTTCAACAATAGCCCTGTGTGTCCCACCACTGGCCCGTGGATAGACAGACACCAACACAATGTGCAGATATGATATGTGCACAGCACATAAACGATGCCTACTGTAGAACAGGCAGACTGTGTAGACATGTGCACAGTACTTCTGCGCCAGCCACACTCAAACACGCTATGTGCCGAACCACACCAATAGTCCAGGCCATGCCAAAGCTGGACGTGCATGCAACTGTGTATGTACGCCTGTGAATGTCTCCGGCGTAGCGGTATAGCTGTGTCACTGTTCTTCACAACATAATGAATGGGTTGTATGTGTGATGGGTGCGCCATATGTGTATGGTCAGATCGACGATACCATCAGTGCCCCTGCTATGTGAACATCCCTGTCCCCATACATGGATACCTATGCTGTGCCCAACATCACGCTTCCAGAGGGAGGGATGGCGGTGTGTAGTGCACCAGCAGACATGGGGTGGCAGCAGGCACTGGATGTAGACATATGTGGTACCCACGCCAGTCCAGGTAACCATCCATGTGCACGGGATAGCAGTGTGTGGCCACATACAGCACTGTGTAGATCAATATCGCAGCACATAGCACCTGTCAGGGTTACAGTGTATGCATGGGTGTGTGATACCTGCATGCACCAGACACACCCCACCAAGCAGCGTGCAGCCTACCTTGCATAAGGCCAGTGTCCACACCATGGTGATAGACATGTGTAATGTCCAAATACACATAGCAATGACATATGGAATGGACAGCCACCCTGCCAATATCATTACCCCCCAGGTGGATCACATCCCAGTGCCATGTATGTGGCATACCTTGCCATACCATGCAGCCCTGCCCAGCAAGGCTGCATGTGCTATCACAGTCCTACATGGTGCGATGGCCAAAAGGCACTGTCACTATCAACCATACACAGCAGTAATGTTACGGTGATGCACCCTGTGGTGTTACAGGTGCTGTGTGCTGCTGTGGACAAAGTGCGTGTGTACATGCTATGCATGACCTTCCCTGCTAATGTGGCATGGTTACACATTGTCCCATGTGTATCACATGTGCAACACAGGTGAGCCGTGGAAAGTTGCCCAACACCCATACAGTGCTGTGTGGATGTACATGGCACAACACATGCATGTGCAGGTGTCCATGTGTATGTGTACAGTGCCACTGCTGATGTTCATAATGGCCACGTACGTGATGTCTATTGACATATAGACAGCATCCAGGTGAACAGTAGAACTGTTGTCACAAGGGGACCCGTGCCAACTGATATGGACACAGGTGTAGACAGGTACACATGTCCACAGCAGGCTAACATCAACATGGTGCGTGTACAGTGTGATGAGGTGACACACAGATATGAAATGACACCCACTGCTCAATGGTGTGACGGCAACACATTGGCTGTATCACTGCCATGATGCCTTGCAGAGATTACTGTGCAGATGTTGTACATGTCATAGCAATGTATTCCCAGCAGTATGCCAGAACAGCAGTGTAAATGTGACCTGCCACCATCGTTATGTCTTACAGATAATGCCACGCTCCGGCTGCCTGCCTTTAGCCGACAAGAAGACGAGGTGATCATACCATTGCTACATGATAATTATGACATCTTATTTAGCCATGTGCCACTGCAGGCACAACAACGGGAGGAGATGTGGCAGGATATGCGCAGGAGGGTGAACAGCCTGGGCGGCCACAACCGCACATATCAACAGATCCGCAGGCACTGCACAGACCTAATCCGGCATGCGAGACAGCGTGCCGCTGCAATCGCCAGACAACAAGGTGGGACAGGTGGTGGGCCACCAACCCAGCCCCCACTCACAGCCACGGAGGAGCTCCTGGCTGGTCTGGGGACACCCATGGAACAACACGCTGAAACCCTCGGCCCATCGTGGAGGTGGGTGTCTCCCAAACAATGAGCTCGGAGCTGCCTGGTAAGTCAGTGTTGCATGTTTGTATGACAAGCGTGGGTGTCATAGTACAATACATAATATAGCAACACATGCCAGGTATATGGCCACACAGGATGCATACTACAGTATGCTATGTTGTGTATGCACACATGTGCAGAGCACATGCGAACACGCAGGTGCATGATGTGACATGCAGAATGCTTACTGTGGCGATAGTAATGGATAATGTGCATACCTTTGTGTCATCCCTATACAGGTACGCCTGGCGGTCGCAAAGACAAGGGTCTGTCACAGGTAAGTCTGTTGCTAGTAAAAGGCATGATACGGTGTATTGATATTCCCCATGTGTCCAGGTATGACATGCACACCTGGGTGTGCCCCAGTCACGGTATACAGGTTGCACCATCCGACACACACACCACCCATGTACAGTAGATCCAACCGTTAGTATAGAGTGGCATGACACCACATAACCCATTGGTGTGTTATGTGCAGTCAGCTATGCATACAATGGTGAAGGTGTTCCACAATGGCTGCATGTGTAGTATGCATTGGTATGCCTCTGCAGTATGAACACAGTACCACATAGTGAGCTGTGATCTGGCCAGAGCACAGGTGTTACCACTGTGACCTATGCCCCTGCATTGGGTGCACATGTTGTGACATGGCACATGACATGTCCCATGCACGTGGATGTCTGTCTGCAACATTGTCACACCATGACATGACCTATGTACGACATAGCAGACATCCACAATGTCTGCATAGCCGTAGGGAATGTGACACCTCAGACTAGTACGGTTGTATGTCACATGTGCCACCACAGGGCCGTGTGCACGAGGTCCATCACACACAATTGTCGATGACCCAGACAAACAAGGCCATGGGTGATACCTACAGGCATGTTGCCACACAGTACATCCGCAGTGGGTAGTCACCGGTGCACCCTGTCCACACATAGTGGGCTCATCACTGTAGTGGACCCCTGGACATCCGATGTGGTACACCAGTGAAATGGAATGACTGTCCCCAGCCAATAGAGGTGCCACCGATGTCCACGATATACGTGCTGCTGAGCAGCTGAACTGGTTTTCAGACATGGCAATGTAATGCGCCCAGGTCACGATCGCACAGAAACATACCGGTGTCCTGCTACCGTGCAGTGGCACAGTGCCCGCATCCACACTGCACAGCTATGTACACAGCTCACACCAACCACACATGCACAGACATCCTTGTTACAGATGCATTGTATTTGTAGACTGAACACATAACACTGCACTGTGACATCCGTTGTGATGTGGTGCATGTGGTGGGACACCATTGACACATGTCCACATGATACCGCACATGTTTGCGGTGTACATGACATAGTGACGGCAGCCATGTGTACAGTTAACTCGCCCGTGGACACACGGTGTATCACGGTGATGCATGCAAACTACCATGAATGTGTGTACTGCATGCCTACTAACAGACACCTGCCTGTTGTAGTGTGCACTCCAGGGCAGTATGCATACTGCCACTATTAATGTCTGGGCTGCATTCACTGGGCTGTGGTGTGGGAATGCTGCATGCCACATGCAATATCACATGCATGATGTGTCTGCATGTGTGTGTGTCCACGTGTGTGTGTGTCAGCGTGTGTGTGTCTGCATGTGTGTGTGTGTGTGTGTGTGTGTGTGTGTGTGTCAGCATGTCTGTAATGTAACTTACGGTATGTCTCTGTATTGACAGGTGCTGTAGGTGCATTCCCCTCCTGCGGTCCATCTGATGCTAGTGTCCCCACAGATACTAGTGGTGATGACCATGTGCATGAGGCACAGGCAGGGTCGTCACAGGCAGACACTGTGCCATTGGAGAACATCACACATACGTCCCTTTCACGCACACGGTTCAGATGCCGACACATACCGCAACACCATTGCCCATAGATGACGGACAGTCAGCGTCTGTTGGCACCGAGCAGGAATGTGTGGTGGCTGCAGAAGGTGCGGGTACACACGACATTGCCAGTGTAATGACTGGTGGAGTGCCACACAGGCATGTGGCAGGTGCTGCTCGTAGGAGGAGCACTGCTAGACATACACCTGCCATACAGGGTGCAGCAGCTGGTATAACCAGACGCATGTTCCAGACTGTAATGGCGGCGCAGGCACGTGCCGAACGGCAGAACCAGGAAGGCCAGAGGCTGCAGAGGTCCGGAATCCGCTCCTTAAATGAGAACATCCAGTCATTGGCGAATGCCCAACAGCATCTTGCCGATGTTCTGGATAGGAGATTGGGTGAGATGGCTGGGATCCTCGACCGAGGCATGGCCATCCGTGAGCGTGAGCTGTCCGTGCAGGAACACCTGGTAGGGGTGAGGCATAGGGCACGTGGCCGTGGGCTAGTAACACCACCAAGTACAGGTCAACGTGTGCGTGCCACCACCCATGCCCACCCACACAGTGCTGGTAGCAGCAGCAGTGCAGCTGCTACTACACCGACCACACCAGGACACAGCAGGCCACGTGGACGTGGCCCTGGACGGCGCCAGCGTGGACACGTTTCCAGCGGACATGTGTCATCGGAGAGTGGCCACTCTATACCTCCACCCGGTAGTGCCCGTGCGACCCCAGGCAGGCACGGGTCACGCCGCCGCAGGCCGACACAGTGAGCCGTACCACCTGCACTGTACAGTCTGGGGCTGCCAAGTATACCCCGTGTAGGCATCACAGATGACTGAACTGTGTACACACATACCCACACACAGCAAACACAACTGTAGGGCACCACCACATCCACATGCATTCTGCACAGTCATGCCCAGTAAATGCACAGGCCCTTACGCACACACATGATGTCATCCATTGGTACAGCCTATGCCTGTGGCACACATATCACCCTGTGCATATGATGAAGTCTCTGCCACATAATCGTGAGCTACACCATTGGTGCACGGTTATGCAAACATATTCTGATGCACAGGGTGGACAACATAGTGAGAGGTGTATGTGATACCTGTGTCTGCATAGTATGTGATGTGTATGTTGTGGTGGCTGTGTATGGCAGGTGACAGGTGCGTATGTGATGTGGTTTGTGCACTGACATCATGCAGCAGATATACCATGTAGTGCAGGTGCAGCATTCATTGTTCTGTGTACACAGTATGCGTGTTGGTTACATGTGTAGCACCATATTGGTTCAGTTAACCCGTATGCCACTTATGGTGTACTTGCATGTGCCCACTGGGAGCACTGTTATCAGTTCCCCACGTGTAGTCGTGGGGTACCCACAGGCACATCTGGCAATAGCAGCATAGCACAGGTACCCGCAACTGGCATTGACCCCTACATAGGTACATAGGCGCACATGTACATACCAGGCTATGTGCCCTACGGCATGTGTAAACCTAGCAAGACTGTGTGTGGCTGCTAACACCCCTTAGGATGAGGGTACCACATCCATCAGTCTCCTGTCCCCTGTCCAGCACTGACACAGAGATGATGCCTGGTGCATACTCATGATCACACATCCACACGCCATGATTACTCCTGCACAAAGGCAGTCAGGGCCTCTGCTTCACATGGGCTGGCAATCCTCTCCGTGTTGTAGGGGGTCTCTGGGCGTTGACCCTGTTCCCCCAGCACGTCCTAGTCATCTTTGTGGTGAGGTGTGTGTAAGTTGCTTCTGTGGCCGTGTTTGCCCGGAGCCTAGGAGGTGGAACTTGTCCATGTCACCCAGGTTGGACATGGCTGTGTATGTCAGGCACAGATCACCACAGAGCAGACGTGCTGGGAAGGTATACAGCCGGAGTCCCCTTGGTCGGGCAGTGTGAGACACATGTCCCAGCACCTTTATCCCCGCCTCGTGGAATGTTTGTGGTCCTTCCGAGTGCTGCAGGTGTCAGGTTAGGTACAGCCCACATGTGCCATTGTACGCAATCATTGCTGTGGTGTGTGATGTGTACAGGGGTACAATGAACACCCGTGATGTGGATGTGATTCCTTCCAGACCAGGTGGCCACAGTGGAATGTCTTCCCACCCACATTGGCATTGTGTGTGTTGACAGAGGTTACTGACAGGTGTGGTACCCATTTCCATGAACACGACGACCATGTTGAATGGAACACGACCTACATGTTACGGTAGGGCAAACATGTCCTTCACACTGGGTAGGTCTGCACCTTCTCTGGCATGTAGCAACAGGCCATGGCTCTCGCACCAGTTATCCATGTGTATGACGCCCTAGGTGGATGTCCGTGTCAGATGGGGTGTTGGGTATGGTGGCCGTGTGCAGTCATCTGCATACCTTGTCTGCCACAATCCACCTATGTTGGCATGCACATTGTAAGGTCGAATGCCGAATGGCAGGGGGCCCAGGACGGAGCCCTGTGGGCCTCCACCCGAGACCAGCTTTTAGTCTGACACGGCACCAGGAACACACACCCTGTGTGGTGTGACCTCCAACCATTCTGAGAACCATCGTGTGACTTATGTCCCCACATGTACGCTGGTGAGCCTTTCCATGAGACCCACGTGGAGTGCATTCTGAACGCTCCCACCAGGGCATGGTAGTGTGTGCAAACCGACCTACCCCCATCAATGGCCTTGGTGACTGCTCCAGACAGGACGAGCAGGTTTGGGAGGCAGCATCTGCCCTTGACTAAGTTGTTGTGGGTATGTTCCGTATTGGCTGTACACCACTGTTTGTATTCATGGGCACCTGTATGGCCCTCCCCGCAGCTTTGCAGACAAGGCTTGTCAAGCTGATAGGGCGGTAATGTCTGCAGTCCATAACAGCACTACCCTGGCATAGTGGGACCACAGATGCCATATGCCATCCAGCGCGGACCCAGCCCGTAGTAAGGCTAACATGAGACAGTGGCCTTATGTGTGGGGTGAGGGCCTCAATGAGGTTGGGTAGCACACAGCCAGGGACACCATCGGGGCCCATTGGTGCTGTGTTAACCATCTAACAGATATCAGATTACTCCAGGGCATATGAGATGTTTCGAGGCTAGACTCTGGTGGATGGATATGTCCCTCTTGGGGTGGGGGTGGATGTATGCATGGGACATGTCCGCTGGTTTGTTGACAATGTCTGTGGGTGCAGTGACCGTTGTACCATTCTGGATCATTTCTGGCCATGTCTGTGCGCTCCCACCCATGTCCCTACCACAGTTGAGGAAGGCCCTATGGTTGTCTCATGTGCCCTCTGCAGTACCACTACCACAAGCGGCCTTGGATGATTGTATGTGTGGCCGTATGTTGACGCTGGTATGAATGGGTGATGGCTTGCCTGGTACTGATAATGCTCCGTCATGTATTAGCTCCAACTGCTGATGTACGGTTTGTCAGTGGCTGTGGTCCACCAGACCATGTGCCTACCTTTGGTGGACAAGGTCCTGATGTTATCATGATCACTTGGTGCAGACATCCCTGTGTGTGCTCAGAGAAGGCATTCGTAAGGGAGTTGGCAGTGCGGCCTGTGTTCACCACTGGCATGGTGGACTTGTAGGGTACCACACCAGTCGTATGATGTCTGTGGTTTGCTGTGAAGAGGTCCTCACTTAGGTCTCCCATGCCAGTGTTGGGTGCAGGATGTGGATTACCAGTGGATACACTATATGGTCTGACATCACCATTGAGGGATGTACATCCTGTGTGGAGCATTTCCTCCCCATGTGTGATGGGCAGAACTGGTATACGTCCCCCCCTAGTGGGTATGGTTCATGGCTGTTTCACAGCGGTCACGTGTATGAACACCCGGGACCTGTGGCGTAGGGTGTTGTGTCATGGGTAATGTTCCCAGTCTATGTATGGGTGCTTGACGTCACCCAATACGGTGCTGTTGTGAGAGCATGCACACTCACCAGTGTCCTCAGGACGGCTGTGCAGGTATCCTGGATTTGGGAGGGTGGTCTGTAGCATGCAACAAACTGTAGGGCGGTCCTACCCATGGTTAATTGCACCTGGATATTCCCCGCTGCAAAGCCCACGTCTGTGGCATGGCCGGGTTGCTGTTGTGTGGCTGGGCACACACGACGGTCCACATTCTGCCACCCATGCTGTTGCACCATGTGTATGCATGTGTGCTCTGTGCCGAGTCTAAGTGTCTGAGCATGCCCAGTAAGCAGTTGTGTAGATGGACACACAGTACAGTGCACACCGCGCCCGACTGCAGTAATACCCCGCGTGCATGCCTGTATCCCTTCGCAACGCCACGCCTGTGCCATGGCTGGGTTGCTGTTGTGTGGCTGGACACACACGACGGTCCACATTCTGCCACCCATGCTGTTGCTCCATGTGTATGCATGTCTGCTCTGTGCCGAGTCTAAGTGTCTGAGCATGCCCAGTAAGCAGCTGTGTAGATAGACACACAGGACAGTGCACACCGCGCCCGACTGCGTTGATACCCCGTGAGCATGTCTGTCTCCACTTTGCAATCACTAGGTGTGGGAGGCATGGCCAGTACACCCGCCGGGGGTACACACGACAGTCGCCACCGATGTCTGCAACTGGGCGTAGCCATGGCCAATGGCATCCTGTATAGCCATGGTGACCATCCAGGTGACACATATGTGGCTGTCATGCCACATTGGCTGCCTACATCCTGCACGACGGATGCCCTCCCATAGGGTAGAGTGTCATGTGGTGCATCCCGTATTCCTGTCGTGATGTACTGATCACTAGTTATTTGGTATTCCCGACTGCAGCACTAACGCAGTTACTGTACGGCCACCTTGGGATGGTAACAGGCCGCGTGACTCGCGACTCTGTCTTCATTCCCTATCGGACGCATTGCCTCTGCAGATGATACCACCCACCTAGGGGTATGCCTCCTGACAGTGCTGTGCTCAGTAATCCCGCTAGCTGCTCTGTAAATGCTTCATGCTGTAGTGAGTTCATGTAGGTAGGCGTAGGTTCGACTCTCGGCCCTTGTGTGTGTGTGTGTGTGTGTGTGTGTGTGTGTGTGTGTGTGTGTTTCCAGCTGCCTCTGCAGATGAACTAGCTTTTAGACGCTTCGCAACACATACCTCGGCTATTGCCGGCTATTGTCTTACAAGTGATGTCACCCGCCTAGAAGTATGCCTCTGACAGCGCTGTGCTCAGTAAACTCGGTAGCGCATTCTGTAAATGCTTCATACTGTAGTGAAATCATGTAGATAGGCGTAGGTTCGACTCCCGGCCCTTCCGTGTGTGTGTGTGTGTGTGTTTCCAGCTGCCTCTGCAGATGAACTAGCTTTTAGACGCTATGCAACACATACCTCGGCTATTGCCGGCTATTGTCTTACAAGTGATGTCACCCGCCTAGAAGTATGCCTCTGACAGCGCTGTGCTCAGTAAACTCGGTAGCGCTTTCTGTAAATGCTTCATACTGTAGTGAAATCATGTAGATAGGCGTAGGTTCGACTCCCAGCCCTTCCGTGTGTGTGTGTGTGTGTGTGTGTGTTTCCAGCTGCCTCTGCAGATGAACTAGCTTTTAGACGCTCCGCAACACATACCTCGGCTATTGCCAGCTATTGTCTTACAAGTGATGTCACCCGCCTAGAAGTATGCCTCTGACAGCGCTGTGCTCAGTAAACTCGGTAGCGCGTTCTGTAAATGCTTCATACTGTAGTGAAATCATGTAGATAGGCGTAGGTTCGACTCCCGGCCCTTCCGTGTGTGTGTGTGTGTGTGTGTTTCCAGCTGCCTCTGCAGATGAACTAGCTTTTAGACGCCTCGCAACACATACCTCGGCTATTGCCAGCTATTGTCTTACAAGTGATGTCACCCGCCTAGAAGTATGCCTCTGACAGCGCTGTGCTCAGTAAACTCGGTAGCTGCTCTGTAAATGCTTCATACTGTAGTGAAATCATGTAGATAGGCGTAGGTTCGACTCCCGGCCCTTCCGTGTGTGTGTGTGTGTGTGTGTGTTTCCAGCTGCCTCTGCAGATGAACTAGCTTTTAGACGCTCCGCAACACATACCTCGGCTATTGCCGGCTATTGTCTTACAAGTGATGTCACCCGCCTAGAAGTATGCCTCTGACAGCGCTGTGCTCAGTAAACTCGGTAGCGCATTCTGTAAATGCTTCATACTGTAGTGAAATCATGTAGATAGGCATAGGTTCGACTCCCGGCCCTTCCGTGTGTGTGTGTGTGTGTGTGTGTGTTTCCAGCTGCCTCTGCAGATGAACTAGCTTTTAGACGCTTCGCAACACATACATCGGCTATTGCCGGCTATTGTCTTACGAGTGATGTCACCCGCCTAGAAGTATGCCTCTGACAGCGCTGTGCTCAGTAAACTCGGTAGCGCGTTCTGTAAATGCTTCATACTGTAGTGAAATCATGTAGATAGGCGTAGGTTCGACTCCCGGCCCTTCCGTGTGTGTGTGTGTGTGTGTTTCCAGCTGCCTCTGCAGATGAACTAGCTTTTAGACGCTTCGCAACACATACCTCGGCTATTGCCGGCTATTGTCTTACAAGTGATGTCACCCGCCTAGAAGTATGCCTCTGACAGCGCTGTGCTCAGTAAACTCGGTAGCGTGTTCTGTAAATGCTTCATACTGTAGTGAGATCATGTAGATAGGCGTAGGTTCGACTCCCGGCCCTTCCGTGTGTGTGTGTGTGTGTGTGTGTTTCCAGCTGCCTCTGCAGATGAACTAGCTTTTAGACGCACCGCAACACATACCTCGGCTATTGCCGGCTATTGTCTTACAAGTGATGTCACCCGCCTAGAAGTATGCCTCTGACAGCGCTGTGCTCAGTAAACTCGGTAGCTGCTCTGTAAATGCTTCATACTGTAGTGAGATCATGTAGATAGGCGAGGTTCGACTCCGGCCCTTCCGTGTGTGTGTGTGTGTGTTTTTCCAGCTGCCTCTGCAGATGAACTAGCTTTTAGACGCCGCAACACATACCTCGGCTATCAGCGGCCATTCCTTTATGGATGTTGCCACCCACCTGTACATGTGCCTCTGCTGGTGGTGTGCTCGGTGGTCCACGTAGCACATTCCATACCTGTGTTGTACGTTTGTGCGCTTGGGTGTGTGGGTGTGTGGTCAAGCAACATGCCTGCCACATGTGTGTGTGTGTCCATGCTCCCAGCTGCATGGGTTCATATGGTATTGCCTTGTGGTTTACGCATAACACACCTATCCTGCCGCCATCCCTGTGTTTCTGGATGGCGGTATGCAGTTCGTGTACCGCTTGTGTGTCTGTTGTGGTCGGCGACCACCGTAGCGTGATCTCCACGTACACCATGCTATGGTGTGCTGGGGTGATGCTGTGTACATGACACACCCGGGCCTGCCACGTGTCCGTCTGTATCTCTGTCATTGATGTTGTGGCCATACTGCTGCTCTAGCATGGACGGCTGTCTTTCCCATGTAGCACATATTTGCACGGGAGACACATATGACTGTGGTCCGCTATGCATCCACTCATTGTCCATGCACTGTCCGTATTCCAGAACACCGTATTGACATCTGCTGGATATCGTAACACACAGCTATCCTTGCTGTCCTGGCAGTGTACTCCGCATAACGCCATACACCTTGTGTGTACTTGGCTAGTTATGGTGTGTGTATGTCTACCTGTGCTGTATGCATGGTTGTGTGTGTGTCCCGCTACAGCCATCTGTGCATGTGTCGCCACCATGGCTAATCCTTGTGGACCGCAGTTTCATGTGCACGACTGCAAATACCTGCAGACTGTACTACCCTCCCACGGCTGCGGACTTAGATCGACTGCTGCCCTAGGCTGTAGGGCTCCTTGGCGCCCACCACCACAGCACATGGTGCCCCATCATGGTATACCTACATGACACACCTACTAGACAGGTGGCCCTAGTAGTGCGGCGCCCTGGCCAGCCGCAGGAATGCTGTACGCCTACGGCCGGATGTGGGCAGATCACAAGGCATACATCTACATTCTGCGTTTTACGATGTCCAGGTTGTAATACCAGAGGGGGGACCTCATCAGCTATGCTATAGTATGCGGATCTATTTGGTTTAGTAGGTGGAGGGTTGCCCACACACCAGGGCTGACCGATGGAACACTGATGAGGCCTCTTTGGAGAGGCAGGTGGGGCAAGCCCCAGTAACATGGATGTAGTTTAGGTACAGATGTAGGGTTAGCACACATTCGTCCACTCATTCAGTTCTGTACCGCTGTATTACAGTGATATGCTGTGCATATCTGCCATATACATTGTTAGATCATTCAATGATGAGTATTCGGCATAGTACAATATCATATGATACATGTGTTAATAGGATGCCTTCTGAGGTGTTAACATATGTGTGTGTGGTAAACATTGCGTCTGTGCTTTCTATGCTGTGGTTACATGTTCATTGTTTGCACAGAAGGTAACACATGGAAGTGTAAGGGGGGATATATAAAGCCTGGACGCGTCTATGTTATGTGTACGCCTCACGGAGCCTACGGGTGATAGCGCTGACATGTCTATGGAGTAACCTTTGGATACCACATGTGACCTGTCGTGGACGAAACGTCTACGTTGACTGTATCATCTACCTATGTGTGTCGTGCTTTGTGTGCCATAAGGTGCCAGCGGGTCTTTGATGTGGATTATGTGTATTCCATGGTCAATTGACATTAACAGTATTACTTCACAGAAGGATGTCCTTCATTGGTGGGGACGCCATAGTTTCACCATCGTATGGCTTTCCTAGCTGACGTTGATATTGTGCCATTGGTATGTGTTCCACAGGTCACCCATGTCTCCCGCGGTACGGGAGCGTGTGAACCCCATTCCGGTGCTGGCATATTGACAGCTGTGTACGCCGGTATTGGCACAGCGGTCTGGCTTTGTATGTGGAGTGTCTACTGGTTTCCCCATCTGTATTACCTGTGTTATGCCTCACTGCAGCTGTGTGGTTACACCAAGTTCGCGGTTATGGGTGCCATCTCGGTCCTACGCTTGTCCATCCCTCGCGAGTGTCTACTGGACACTGGTATGGAGCAGTACACATTTCACACCTGCATTTCGCATTAGACGGTGGATGCTTTGCACTATCAGTGGGGAGTAAGGCACGTGCTAGTCCCACATCCGTCCCAAGGTGCGGGACAACGATTATCTGCCAAACAACACCGAGCCCCGCTACTGCATACCCAGGATCCCATGGATGCAGCCCTCGACGGTACCCATTACACATCCTGCATGTGTGCGGAATGGGATGTGGACGCATCTATGGGCTCTACAATATGGGAATATGTGTACATATGTCACGGCCTCTGTGGACAGCTGTCATCAACCCTGAACACACTGGGGGTGCATATGTCTGGCTGTACCGTAGACACGGCTGTCAGTTATTTCTGGTCTCCCGATCGTGGCTGGTTGACATTGCGTACGGATGAATCTCTGGGGCCCTACTATGAACACCATTGTGCACATGTACAGTGTAGACCTTGTTGGACTGTGTCCATCTGGCTAGTGGGTTTGACCGCTGCTGTATGTTCCCCCATCGCGGATGTGTGGTTGCTACCCATATTATGTAGTGCTACGATGACCAAGGAATTCTAAACCGAAAAGGGAAGGTGTAGAACCAATGATGCAGGCTAGAGAAGCTTTAGGTCATCCTCCAATGTCCCATTAGGATATGTCCGCCACAGTATCGCACACGGACACAACCAAAGAATGTAGATCCTATTAAATCATTGACGGATGTTCTTCATAAGCGTGAACGCCATAGTGTCAGGATCCTATGACTTTCCCACTTAACGCTGTTGGTGTGCCGTTAGTATGTGTTCCACAGGTCGGCCATGTGTTCCGCAGTATAGTAGCAGTGATCCCCATTCATCTTCTAGCAGATTCGATGCTCTGTATGCCGGTATTCGCAGGGCGGTCTGACATCGTATGTGGAGTCTCTACTGTAGTCCCTATCTGTATTCCCTGTGTTGTGCCTTACCACAGCTGTGTCATTCCACCAGGTTTGCATTTATGGGTGACATCTTGGCGCACGATTGTCCATCCATGGGAACTGTCCAATGGACACTGGTATAGTGCTGTACACATTTCACAGCTGCATTTAGCATTCTCCGTGGGTGATTTGCATAATTAGTGCGGAGTAACGCATGTGCCATTCCCACATCCCTCACACGGGGCCCGGCAACGCATCATCCGCCACTCAACACCGCCACCCATTTCTGCACACCCACGATCCCATGGCTGCAGCCCTCGACAGTACCCGCTGCACATCCTCCACGGTGCGGAATGGGATGTGGACGCACCTGTATGGACTGGACAATCTGGGGATTCATGTGCATATCACCTGCAGTTCATGGACAGTTGTCATTAACCTTGGACACGCTGGTGGTGTATATGTAGCTGTGCCGTAGTCACGGCTGCCGCTTCATCTGGTTGTCCCGCCCCAGCAGGTTGCATTGCGTAAGGATAAATTTTGGGTCCTACACTGGACACCAGTGTGCATATGTAAAGTGTAGAACATAGTGGACTGTGTCCATCTGACCAGTGTGTTTGACTTCCGCTGCATGTCCAGCAGTCACGGATGTCTGTTTGAGTACCCATATTATGTAGTGCTACGTAAACCGGGTCTTCCGCCACTGAACCAAAATGGTGTAGTTCCCATGATGCAGGCTAACAATTGCTTTCACTAATCCGCAGATATCCCATTGGGACATTCCCGCCTCTGTATTGTCACATTAACACGAAGAAACCATGTATAACCTATTGATTCATTGCAGGATGTTCTTTATATGTGTGTACGCCATAGCTTTAACATCCTATACCCTTTCTATTTGACGTTGTTGGTGTGCCATTAGTATGTGTTCCGCAGGTCGCCCATTTGTTCCGCGGTATGGCAGCGAGTGATCACCATTCACTTGCTGGGAAAAAGAGTGCTGTGTACCGGGTATTGGCACAGCGGTCTGACTTTGTATGTGGAGTCTCTACTGTAGTCCCTATCTGTATTCCCTGTGTTTTGCCTTACTACAGCTGTGTGATCCCAGCAGATGTGCTGTTATGGGTGCCATCTTGACCAAACGTTTGTCCGTCCATGGGGAATGGCTACTGGACACTGGTAGAGGGCTGTACACATATCACAGCTGCATTTAGCATTCTCCGGTGGATGATTTGCATTATTATTGTGGAGTAACACATGTGCTATACCCACATACCTCCCACGGGACGGTACGACGGATTATCTGCCAATCGACACACAGCCCCATTTCTGCATACCCACGATCCCATGTCTGCAACCCTCGACGGTACCCATTGCACATCCTCCATGTATGCGTGAATGGGATGTGGACGCATCTATGGACTCGCAACCTGGGGAGTCCGATCCATATGTCCTGCATGTCATGGACACTTGTCATCAACCTTGAAAACGCTGGTGGTGCACATATGTGGCTGTGCCGTAGTCACGGCTATCAGGTCTTCTGGTTCTCTAGATCGCCTCGTTCACATTGCATTCAGATAATTTTGGGTCCTACAATGGACACCAATGTGCATATGTCAAGTGTAGAACCTATTGTACTGTGTCCATCTGGCCAGTGGGTCTGACTGCTGCCGTATGTTCAGCAATCACGGATGTCTGTTTGAGTACCCATATTATGTAGTGCTACGTGAACCGGTTATCCGCCACTGTACCCAAATGGTGTAATTCCAATGTTGCAAGCTAACAATTGCTTTCACCTATCTGCAGATATCCCATTGGGACACTCCCGCCTCTGTTTTGTCAACTTTACACGAACTAAACATGTAGATCCTATTAATTCATTGAAGGATGTTCTTTATATGTGGGTACGCCATAGCTTAACCATCCTATAACCATCCTAGTTCACGTTGTGGGCGTGCCATCAGTATGTGTTCCGCAGGTCGCACATTTGTTCCGCGGTATGCAAGCGAGTGATCCCCAGTCACTTGCTGGCAGGTTGAGAGCTGTGTACGCCGGTATTCGCACGGCGGCCTGACATTCTATGTGGAGTGTCTGCTGTACTCCCTAAATGTGTTCTGCCTTACTACAGCTGTGGGATTCCGCCAGGTGTTCAGTTATGGGTGCCATCTTGGACGTACATTTGTCCATCCATGGGAACTGCCTCATGGACACTGGTGTAGGGCTGTACACATGTCACAGCTGTATTTAGCATTCTCAGGTAGATGATTTGCATTATCAGTGCGGAGTAACGCATATGCCATACCCACACACCGCACACGGGGCGGGACAACGGCTTTTCTGCCAATCAAGTCCGACACCCATTTCTGCATACCCACGATCCCATGGCTGCAACCCCCGACAGTACCCATTGCACACCTTCCATGTGTGCAGGACTGGGATGTGGACGACATGTATGGACACGCGATCTGTGGATTTCTGCTCATATGTCCTACATTTCATAGATACCTGTCATCAACCTTAATCACACTGGCGGTGCATATGTCTAACTGTGCCGTAGTCACGGCTATCGCATCATCTGGTGGTCGGAAACGGCTGGTCGGCGTTCTGTTATAATGTATTTTTGGGTCCTACAATGGACACATATGTGCAAATGTAAAGGTAGATGTTGCTGGATTGTGTCCAACTGGCCAGTGGTTTTGACCGCTGCTGTATGTTCGCCAATCGTGGATGTCTCTTTGACTACCCATTCTACGTGGTGCTACGTAAAACAGGTGTGTTAGAACTGTAAATAACTGATGTATATCCAAAGATGCAGGTTAGCAACTGGTTTACATAAATCCCAGACGTCCCAATAGGACATATCCGTCACTGTACTGTCAACATAACACCACCAGAACATGTTGATCCCCTATGTATTCATTGAAGCATGTCTTCTTTATAGGTGGGAACGCCATAGCTTACATATCCTACTTGACGTTGTTAGTGTGCCATTAGTATGTGTTCCACAGGTCGCCCATCTGTTCCGCTGTATGGTAGCGAGTGCTCCCCATTTTGTTGCTGGCGGATCGAGCGCTGTGTACGCCGGTATTCGCACGGCGGTCTGACTTTGTATGGGGAGTGTCTACTGTACTCCCTATCTGTATTTCCTGTGTTATGCCTTACTGCAGCTGTGTAATTCCACCAGGTTTCCAGTTATGGGTGCCATCTTGGTCGTACACCTGTCCATCCATGGGAATTGCCTACTGGACAGTAATATAGGGCTGTACACATTTCACACATGCTTTTACCATTATCTGGTGGATGCTTTGCATCATTGGTGGGGAGTAAGGCACGGGCTATACCCACATCCCTCCCACGGGGCGGGACAACGGATTATCTGCCAAACAACACCAAGCCCCAATTTTGCATACCCAGGATCCCATGGCTGCAAACCTCCACGGTACCCATTACACATCCTTCATGTGTGCGGGACTGGGATGTGGACTCACTTATATGGACACGACAATCTGTGGATTTCTGTTCATATGTCCTGCATTTCATGGACAGTTGTCATCAACCTTGAACACGCTGGTGGTGCATATGTATAGCTGTGCCGTAGTCACGGCTGTACACCGCCTGGGTCGACCGCAGCTGTTTCATGTCTCAAATGGGTATATTTTGAGTCCTACAATGGACACCGATGTGCATATGTAAAGTGTAGAACGTGTTGGACTGTCAACATCTGGCCAGTATGTTCCCCAATCGCGGATGTCTGTTCGCCTACCCATATTATGTATTACTTGGCCTATCCATATCCACGTGCCAGTAAGCGTAAATACAGCAAACCTTTAGTCCTGGTCATCTTCATAAAAGACATCCTTGAACATATATCAGGCCAAAACGGACAATGACAGAAACGATACACTCCACAGTCAAAACATACTAAGCTCTTTCACCCACTAACATGGGTCATCGTCGGAGTACGAAATACATTACATAGTCGTCCCTTATACACTTCCTTCAGAGTCAGTTTAAAGTCAATTAATCAGTAAACCTGCTCATAGTTAAGTGGACAGTGCTCCATGTCTTGAAGATAACGTGACATGTACAAGTCAGTGTTGCATACATTACTTAATGGAAACAATAATACAACAACAATGTGTTTATATAACTACAATATTGGTCAATACAATCAGTATATTGACACATAGTTGATAATTGTTGTGAGTAAACCTTAGAATGTAGTGTGTTGATCATGGTATGAAATATCAATGTGTATAACTGTTGCATTACGATTCCAAAGCATGGAATCAATAAGTACAATTGAAGCATAATATGTATAAATATGAATGTAAATGAAAGTCACAATGTTACGCGGTGAATATGACTGTATCATAACTATATCAATATGAAATGGAATGAACTGTAGTTGTTTACATCTTCTTTTCCGTGACAAATCTATGTCCATGCGCCATATATACGGGCCGCCGGGCTGCTGTGTGTAGATGTATACATGTGAACCCCTCGCTTCATACCTTTCTTTGTTACTGTCTGTGGATTACCTGTGTACACATCAATTACCATGCCATACCTTTCCGCTGTACAGGTTCTGGCATGGTGTACGGCTGGTTGGCCCTCCATCTTGCTGTGTGTTACATTGACCAGTGTCTATCTGGCAATTCGCTGGCGGTCATGTGTGACCTTCTTGCTTCTTTAGGGACCTGATCCCATAATTGTGACGTGCTTCCACCGCCATATATCTGTCTGTCGACTGGGATCTGTGTGTAACCAGTCCTTTCAGGACACGTTCTATTGTTGTTCTTTTTTGTTTACATATATGAGTACTTTGGTATGTTGTGCTATGATTGTGTGTGGGGCATTTTTCCACGGGCCTCTGCTGACACTGGACATATATCCAGCTAGCGTAGCCCGGTCAACAAGTGTGAGCCAACTGGACGCAATTCACGGGGCACCTTCTGACAAGTGGGTCGGGTTACTGATGCATACCGTCATCAATCCATACTACTAACACATACGCTATTCTATCCACATTCTATGTTTGTCTCATCACATAGCGTGTGTTTCTCACTATTTCTAACGGTACTTTACATGGCATTGCCCGATTCCATACTTTCAGAGGCTGACATTTATGAGACCTGTCTGGTTGACGTGGAGGACACATCCTTAACCTGCCCTGCTTCGAGGGGATCACACACGCACACGCGCACGTGCATTTCCTAATTGTGGTTTACGCGCAGGCGCACATGCATATCCGTATTCTGTCTCCATATGTTTACTGGCCCTGTGTGGTTACGTGGTCTGTGTTAGTTGTGACTATTCCAGTAACATATCTGTGATCCGGTTGACGGACGGTGCGGAACGCACGTACACCTTTATACAAGTAACAGTCTTTGCAGCATGGACGCATTACGCACATCGCTCACATTTATATGTTCCATAGTCGTAATTCAAACAGGACTGCATTCACGCTTGCCGGTTACTGTGACCACTACACGCTAGCTGTTTGGTGTCATTAATATGCATACCCATGGTACTTAGCTACATTTACATATCCCCCACCCCCACCCCCCCGCACTCACGCACGTCACTGCCATCCCTTCTCCTGCTGGGAAAGGTGCGGTACTACATGTTAAACATTCCTTATTCCCTCCCGTTCATGGCCCAGGATGCATATGTCTTGACCGCAGGGATGTTCAGATCACAGGGCTTATATCCCCAACGCATACAGGCCTTCGATGGTCAGGGTGTCCCTGTGGTGCTTTGGGTTTGCTCTTGTCCGCCCAGTGTACGGAACTGCCCTGACCGTGTACGAATGTTAGATGAGTCACATGGCCACGGTTTGTCCGTGTCTATGATACCATGTCCCCCCCCATAATTCCTAACCGCAGCGCTGATTGGCCGGGCGCATCGCTGTCGATGTTGTTATAGTAATTGAACACGGTCTGGTCGAACGGACCTATTTCCATTAGTAACCCTCGGTATTCATGACCTGTCTCGCCATATTACATGGGTTTAATATTGCGTGATGGCTTTCACTGAGCCACGGACATGTCCGTTGCTTAGTTTGGGCCAGTCCCGCCTGCTACACACATTTAACATGGCGGAACAGGTTGAACAGCTCAGCAACGGGACATCGGCCTCTCCGCCGCCGCTGTTTAGTATTGAATCGCTATGGTGACTTTGTTTCACAGAGCGAGACAGTGTCGACATTGGTTACGGACATCTCGCAGTACGCCCACACCGCTGGGTGGCGTATGTCGGCGTTAGCGGGCGGACAGGCATTATGCTGTGCCATTATGTCTGGGGAATATATGGTTTCTTGCCATAGATGATATGTCATACTAGCAATGACCAGCGTCTGGGTGTGGGTACTGCTGTATTTACCCACGGCAAGAGTGGCCTTAGGTCACGTGGTGCCCTAGGCAGAAGTACTCCATGATGCCACCGCCACATCACCCGCTAACCCCGTCCTGGTCTACCTACACAAAATAAAGGCTTGAAAGGTGCCCCGAGTAGAGCTGCGCCCTAGGAGGCTGCCTAGTTGGCCTATGCATAAGGCCGCATATGTGTGTGGTCCCTCGGCCGGACTCGGGAACGGACCACGGCTGCCGTGAGTATATCTAGCATTACCCACATCCAGGCGTGGTTTATTGCTATGATGTTCCACACCTGTGTTTGGACAACCTACAATAGCTTCTGCTATTGGCATGCAATGCTGTGTGTGGTGCCGGTTACCATACATATACCTTTCTCAAAAGCCGAATTTACACTTCTGAACACTACTGTGGTCTCCTTTGAGGCCCCTGAGCCAGTGGTAAACATTACTCAAACCGCTGAATTACGTACATATGCCTTCCACCAGCACCTACAGGACTGCATGAGTCAGGCAATCCCATACAAAACTGAGACTCTTTGTACCAAAGCCAAGCATCCAGTCTGGTGGACCCCAGCCATGAACAAGCTCTAGAACGACTGGAGGTAGCTACTACAAGATAGAGTGGAATACTTGTAAGGTAAGACACCCTTGCTCATTGTATGTGAAAACCTACAGGCTGTCAGGAAATCATCCAGGGGAAATTCAACAGAGAAATCAACAAGAACTCGACAGACAATCATAAGGCCTTCTTTAGCTATGTTGAACACCTGGGAGGACACTCCCAGATATGCTCACACTGGGTTCAGAATGATGTGAGGATGACTGAACCTACACACATTGCCAACATAATGGACGACAGGTTCGGTGCTAACTTCTGGCCCCTCACCCCCACATGGAGAGATATCTATACCAGAGGATTGTAGATCCTGGAACTTCTGTGACACACAGGTGTGAAATGCTCTCTCCAAGGCAGTAAACACAGCATCCATGGGACCAGATGGTGTCCCAGCTGTGTACTCCATGAACTCAATGGGGAATTAAACCCACAGTTAGGACAGCTGTTTAACCGTAGCCTCACCTCAGGATACGCACTCCAAGTAGTGGCACAAGGCAACTGTAGTCCCACTTCACAAGGATGGTGCATTCACTGACCCTGGTAATTACCATCCCATTAGCTTGACAAGCCTTATCTGCAAAGCCATGGAGAAGGATCATGATGGAAGTCATACATAATGACATAGGGGACTTGCATACTTTGGATCCAACCCAGTTTTGCTTGGTCAAATACAGATCATGCCTTTTAAACGTGTCTGACTTTTTAGGATCAGTCACCAAGGCCATTGATGAGGGCAAAGCAGTCCATACAGCCTACCTAGACCTGGCAAAGGCCTTCAACACAATACCACCCTCAGGTATCATTGATAAACCCACCTGCTTGAATGTAAATACATACTTCGCCAGAGGGGTTGCAAACTGGCTAAGTGACAGAACCCACACGGTCATAGTTGCTGGCGCCATGTCATACTCACAGCCAGTCACAGGTGTTGTCCCACGGGCTCAGTCCTGGGTCCACTATTTTTCCGCATCTACATTTCAAAAGTACAAGCAAACACAGGGGGGTTATGGCTGACAATGTTTGCAGATGACTGCAAACCGGGTGCCATAGTCGGACACACATCTGACACAGATATCCTTCAGAAGGGCCTCACAGCTATGGATAACTGGTGCCAGAGACATGGCCTACAGCTAAATGCCGGAAATGCATAGTCATACCCTTCGGGAAGAACGAGGTTACCCCTAGCTACCATATAGGTGGCAATCCACTGAGCACAGAGGGAGTTACCAGGGATCTGGGGACCCGTGTTGTCGGTAACCGCTTGTTCGACACACACATTGCTAACGTAGTTAGATAGACCTTCTACATTGGCCACCTGATCATGAAGGCATTCACATCTACATCAGGGAGGTCATTGTCCCCTTGTACTCATCACTCATTACACCTATGATTGAGTACAATGCCCCGCTCAGAATGTCTGTGACCCGACACCTGCAGCAGCTGGAAAGGCCCCGACAGTTCATCCACAAACGGATGCAGGGTCTCAGGAATATGTGTTATGCTGACCAACTGAAAGGGTTCCATCCCTATTCCGTCGCATACCACTTGCCCAGAGGTGACCTGTGCCTGGCATCCAAGGCCAGGTCGAACCCGGATTTGATGACTATGCTTCACCTAAAGAATCTAGATCCCTCAGAATCACAAGGGCAGGTGACGTACACCTTGGCACTGTCATTAATAGAACGTGCTGGTGGGACACATTCATCACCCAGACACTCACTATGCTGTGGAACAACATCCCAGTACATGTGAGACAGAGCACCTGGCTGGCCTTGTTTTAGTATTTTGACAAGGATGTCTGAATTGCTTTATTCAACTAACCTTGTAAATGAATATTTACTTTACCACATTTTTAATCTTTACATTCCATTGATATATTTTACATTAGTCATAATCATAGTGTTTATCTCTATATATTAGGGTTCATTTATATTACTAGGTGTCTCTACTTCTATTAATATATTGGCACAATCCCTAGAACATATATATGTAACGTATACACTCAGACACTTGGAAAACATTATGTTGGGTCTTCTTTCATATTAATACATATAGTATTATTTTCGTGGAAGAATGTACATGTTGAAGCAATGTCTGATTTACTCACTGTGTGCAATCTGTAACCCGAGTAGACTTTTTAGCTTGTTCGCCTTTAAGGCATTTAATTAATACTTAGCACATCTTATTTACTGCCCAATTAAGGGTTTTAAATGTAGTAAATTGAACTGCATTGTATGTATTCTGAAGAAGTCTGCTTATGAAGCAGACGAAAAGCGCTGCAATAAACTATGGTGACTGCATTTAATTCCTGGTGGGCTCTGAGTGGTCACCAACCGCTTCTACAGTACCTCATTTTTGCTTTGGACTTTCTCATCTGGGTCTCTGTGTTATTTGTATGGGGAATGTCAAGTGTAGTCCCTATGTGTATTACCTGTGTAATGCCTTACTGCGCCAGTGTAATTCCACCGGATTTGCCGTTAGGGCGATTCTTGTTCATACGCTTGTCCATCCATGTGAATTGCCTACTGGACACTGGTATAGGGCTGTACACATTTCACGCCTGCATTTAGCATTCTCCGTGGATGCTTTGCATTATTAGTAGGGAGTAAGGCAGGTACTACGCCCACATCCTCCCACGGGCGGACAACGGATTATCTGCCAGACAACACAGAGCCCCATTTCTGCATACCCAAAATCCCATGGCTGCAACCCTCGACAGTACCCATTACACATCCTTCATGCGCAGGGACTGGGATGTGGACGCACATGTATGGACACGCCGATCTGGGTATTTCTGTTCATATGTCCTGCATTTCATGGACTCTTGTCAGCAACCTTAAACACGCTGGTGGTGCATATGTCTAACTGTGCCGTAGTCACGGCTATATCATCGCCTGTTGTTCGACACGGCTGGAGTGGGTTCTGTGAGAATGTATTTTTGGGTCCTTCAATGGACACCAATGTGCATATGTCAAGTTAGATGTTGCTGGACTGTGTCCAACTGGCCAGTGCTTTTCACTGCTGCTGTATGTTCCCAATCGCGATGTCTGTTTGACTACCCATTCTACGTGGTGCTACGTAACCAGGTGATTTAGTACTGTGAACAAATGTTATACATCCAAAGATGCTGGTTAGCAACTGCTTCAAATAAACCTCAGACATCCCAATAGGACATATCCGTCACTGTATTTTCAACATAACACCACCGAACATGTTGATCACCTATGTATTCATTTAACCATGTTGTCTTCATAGGTGGGAACGCCATAGTTTACATATCCTACTTGACGCTGTGGGTGTGCCATTAGTATGTGTTCCAAGGGTGGCACATCTGTACTGCTGTATGGTAGCGGTGCTCCTCATTTTGTTGCTGGCAGATTGAGTGCTGTGTACGCCGGTGTTGGCACGGCGGTCCAACTTTGTATGTGGAATGTCAACTGTAGTCCCTATGTATATTTCCTGTGTTATGCCTTACCGCGTCTGTGTAATTTCCGGTTTGCAGTTGTGGGTGCCATCTTGGCCATACACTTGTCCATCCATGAGAATTGCCTACTGGACACTAGTATAGGGCTGTACACATTTCACACCTGCATTTAGCATTCTCCGGTGGATGGTTTGCATTATTAGTGGAGAGTAAGGCAGGTGCTACGCACACATCCTCCCACGGGCGGACAAAGGATTACCTGTAAACAACACCGAGCCCAGTTTCTACATACCCAGGATCCCTTGACTGCAACAGTCGACAGTACCCATTACACATCCTTCATGTGTGCGGACTGTGATGTGGACGACTTCTATGGACCCGGTACCCTGGGTATTTCTGTGCATATGTGCTGCATTTCATGGACAGCTATCATCAACATTAAACACGCTATGGTGCATATGTGTGGCTGTGACGTGGTCACGACAATGAGTTCATGTAGGTGATGATGGAAGCGGCACGCATTCCTTGAATAAATTTTGGGTCCTACAATGGACACCACTGTGCATATGTAAAGTGTAGAGCTTGTCGGACTGTGTCCTTGTGGCCAGTGGGTTTGACTGATGCTGTGTGTTCAACAATCGCAGATGTCTGCTTGACTACCCATACTGTGTAGTGCTACAGGAACCATGTTTTCCGAGACCAGAACCCAATGGTGTACATCCAATGTTGCAGGTTAACAACCGCTTTAATTAATCCCCAGAGGTCACGGTTGGGAGGTATCGCCACTTTATTGTCGGAACAACACCTCCAGACTAGGTAAATCACGGAACTTTAGCCCGGTCTTACCGCCATTTGCAATTGTAATTAGCAGACACGTGTCAATACATGTATGATAATACATATTGTCATGCCAAGGTAATCTATGTTATTTGGACAATGGCTTCTGCTATTGGCATCCGTTGCTGTGAGTGTTGCCGGTTACCATACACATTGCTTGCTCAGAGGCAGACTTCCCAATTCTGCACACTACTGTGGTCTCCTTTAAGGACCCTGAGCCAGTGGTCGACAGTACTGCAGCCACTGCATCACTCACATATGCTGACTACCAGTACCTACAGGACTGCATGAACCAGGCATTCCCTTACCCAACTGTGGTTCATTGTACCAATGCCAAGCATCCAGTGTGGTGTACCCCAGCCATACACAGGCTGTACAACAAGAGGAGGTGGCTACTACAAGGCGGAGCAGACACCTTGTGAGGTATGACACCCTTGGTCATCATATGTGTAGAGCTACACGCTGTCATGACATGGTCCAGGGCACGCTCCACAGATATACCTACATGGACCTGGCTGACAATCATACCACCTTCATTTGCTATGCTCGACACCTGGGAGGTCACTCCCACATATGCTCTGACTGGGTTCACGAAGATGTGGAGTTTACTCAACATACACACATTGCCAAAATACGGGCTGACAAGTTCGGTGAGGACATCTCCACACCCTCCCCCCCACATGAGGAGATGTCTGTACCAGCGGTTTGTGGTCCCCAAATGTTCTGTGACACACGGGTGGGACATGCTCTCTCCAGGGTAGTGGACATAGCATCCATGAGACCAGCTGGTGACCCGACTGTGTACTCCACTATCTCATTGAGGAATTAGACCCACAGTTAGGACAGCTATTTCTTTGTAGCCTCACCTCAGGTAACGCACTCCAGGTTGTGTCGCACGGCAACTGTAGTCCCACGTCACAGGGCCAATGCCTCCACTGACCCTGGTTATTACTGTCCCATTACCATGAGGAGACCTATCTGCAAAGACATGGGGAGGGATCATACTGCGGCTCGTAGATGAAGGCATAGGGGACATGCATACTTTGCATCCAACACGGTTTGGCTTGTTCACTGGCGGTTCATGCCTTTAAAGCATGGTTGACATTTTCGGGACAGTCACCGAGGCCATTGATGGGGGTCTTGCAGTCCATACAGCCTACCTCGACCTGGCAAAGGCCTTCAACACATTACCCCTCAGGTATCGTTGATAAACCCATTGGCTGGGATGTGAACACGTACATCACAGGATGTGTTGTAAACTGTCTATGTGACACAACCCACGCGGTCATAGTTGCTGGCAGCATGTCAGACCTACTGCCTGTCGCAAGCGGTGTCCCATGGGGCCCTTCCCTGGGTCCACTCCTCTCATACATCTACATTTCCACAGTACAGGCACACACAGGGGTGTTATGGGCAACATTGTTTGTAGATGACTGCTAAACAGGTGCCATAGTGGGACGGACATCTGACACAGATATCCTTCAAAGGGGCCTCCCAGATATGCATATCTGCTGTCAGGGACATGTCCCACAGCTAAATGCTAAGTAATGCAACATCATACCTGTCGAGGAGTACTAGGTCACCCCTGTCCAGCATATAGGTGGCTGTCCACTGAGCGCAGGGGTGATTACCAGGGATCAGGGGACAGAGTTTGTCGGTCACCATTCGCTCAACACACACGCTGTTATCGTGGTTCGTGGGACTTCTACATTGCCCACCTGTTTGTGCAGGGATTCACATCTACATCAGGGTAGGTCATTGTCTCCTTGTACCCATTACGTGTTACACCTATGATTTACTACATTGCCCCATTCGGAGGGTATCTGACCCAACACCTACAGCAGCTGGGAAGGCCTCATAGGTTAATTGTCATACAGATGCAGGGTGACATGGATTTGTGTAATGCTGCCCCACTTGTAGGACCCCTGCCCCATTCAGTCACATACCTGTTGTTTAGTGTTGACCTGTGCCTGACATACGAGGCCATGTCAACCCATATGTCATGTCTATGCTTCACCTACTGTATCTGCATCCCTCAGAACCACAAGGGCAGGTGACATGAACCTTGTCACGGTCATTAATGGATGTGTTGGAGTGACACATATGTCACTCGACACTCACAATGCTGTGGATCTACATCGCAGTACATGTGAGACAGAGATCCTTCCTAGCCTTGTTCGGGGTATGTTGTCCATTGGATGGGGAATTGCAGATATAGGCCGGGATTACATCATTATCACTGCTTGACAGAGGTACAGCAATATCATAAGTATTTTATCTCCGCACAGAAGGTTGGCAAAGTAATCCTAACTATGGTGTAGGGTTATGGCTGAACCTGGGTCGATGGCCTACCCTGTACCTATGGACGTATGAACCTATATTCATAGTTTGTCCCATTTACACTTGTCTATCCCCTATCCTCTTTCTCAAGTGTATATTTCTGTGGCACATGATTGTCCTCTGTATTACTTGCAGGTATGCTGTCTACAGTGCACATACGTCACAGTTGATGACAGTGTATCTGTGTCCCTAACACTGTGATACTGAGGACTACCACACATCCTTCACAACATTACATGCATATGTCCATTCTATTCTTCTTTGGCCTATGGGGGTGTTAAGGCAACAATTACACAAGTCCCTGTTTGTGCATGCTTCATGTTGGTGTTTGACCAGCCTCCCCTGCAGTCGTGGTGTTGGACGGTAGTGTTTCTGTGTGTTTGGCATGTGTTTTATTGCCGGTACATCTGTGGGAGGTGTGGTTGGCACATGTTCCTCTTTGCAGGGACACCCATCCTGGGGTTTGTGTCATGCATCTGCACTTGGCACGTGCCATATGTCCTGTACTATTCCCACAGTCGTATGCCTTCATGCACTACTACTGCGTGTTACTGGCTGTTTGTATGTGGTACACATGGTGATTGTGGTGGTTGGCTTGACCTATTCCCATGCTAGAACATACACATCTGTCAATTACGTTGTTTAAATCAAACTGTAACACTCATTCGCCTTTTCAAAATGACAGTCAATAACACAGGAAGCTCAGATTAACAACGTTTTACTACTGTGCACCAGGAGGCAAATAACTATGCAGTACAAGTTTAGAGTTTTGTCTTACTCTATACAAGTAACAGCTGTATGAGTATTGTGTTAACAATCATCTTTTGCACACCTTAATGATGTGGTCAGTCACAGGGCATTTACATCACTATAGTCCACAATATTGTATTCCTACAACAGTGCTAAGGTAATGCTTATTAAATGTTTTCCCATGAGGATAGCACAGCCTTGCGAGCCACATAGTCAATTAGAATGTCCTTCGTAAATTCTGCTCTGTCAAGGTTCCAAGACTGTTCAGATCCGTCGTCACTTCATTTCCTACTAGGTTCCTTTGTCTCTCTGGTGAGCAGCTGTACTCTGTCTTAGATAGAGCTCACAAGGCCATCCTCCTCAGTGGAAGGATGACAGATATACCTGTACATACATTTATTATTCTCTAACCCAGCAGATGACTAATGCTGAATGACATACACCTGCTGCACTGGTTACTGCCAGGGTCAGGGTTCAATCACACTGCAGCTACACTACAGGCAATTACATGCATGATAAGCTCTACTGCCATATTGTAAAATAGAATAATATGCATTATACACTATTTGCTTCTAAACTAGCACGTCATATATATGTTTAAATATATATTTTGCTAACATTCTCCCTCCTTTGATTGCTTCTATTCTATCCAGAAACATATACAACATTATTTCATTCCCTAGCCTCTTCCTCTCTGGAACGCTTAACTAGGCAAGTCATTTGTTGTACATTTCAGAAAGGATTTCATTTTGTATTAACAAATACCACTACAGGTCTTGATACATAGTCTCGGTTACAGATACGCCGACAGAGTCCCTGACTAATACTTACATGCAAAGTATCCCGCAACAGACACATGCTCCCAATATGAGCAGAACAACACAAATGGCAATCAAGATATTCAGTATGACTGAACCCCATCCACCAAATGGTTTGTGGAAATGGTTCGTCAGTGGGTTTGGGCCTGGTTCCGCCATGGATGACACCTGCTGTATTACCTCTAGGTGGGCGTTGATATTGTTCTTATTATGTGGTACTTAGACACAGCGGTCTTCTTTGATAAGCGCCAAGACGCATTCAATTCTCGCCAGGGTGCAGTCGCGCTATTACATTTTGTGACACAACAGTTCTCATTGCATCCAGTTCATCAGTCACAAGTTCAAGAGCGAAAAGTCACATTGCTCATTCCTCCGACAGGTTTTGACAACTTCCTCTGTTCCCTGATTGATTTCACTACTCCACAAGCTGGGAGTGTTCCAGCCCAGGATATAACGCTGTCACTCAAGTCCATATGAGTCAATATTCCTTTATCTCTTGCAGAAGAATGGATTTTCAGAACAGCTTCCATTTCACCCACTGGATTAGTAGGTTTCTCGACTGTGTTCCCAGTTCTTCGAGCTATATGTCTTATAGTTCGCTTGCACTCCAGAGGCAATTGTGCAGTATGTCATGTGACTGGAGCCAGATAACCCAAAAACAACTGCCGGACCAATTCTCAGGTAACCATTGATATGCTTTTTTCCCACAAACAAAATAACAATATTCTACTTTACTACTGATGCGGGTTAACTCTGCATGTAACATTTTCCTGTCTATAACAGAGGACTGTTTATACAATTCAGGATGTTTCTGCACATCTTTCCACGTTGTTCTCATGAAGCTTCAATACAAATCATGAATGGTGCTACAACTAGTACTGTGATCTTTGGCTGTTATATGACATTTGTAAGACACAGTTATGTTACAAATACTCCCACCAACTTGAACTGTATCATGTTTATGAAAACAAACAATTCCTTTTTGTGTAACAGGTAAGTACAGTGCCACTTTGTCCTGTGATCTCACAGAACCTGTATCAAAGTGTAAATATTCACAAGTCTCAATCTATCCCCAAGGGGACAACATACATCGGAAGTCCTCCATATGATGTAGGTATGGCAGTACAAACACAGCAATTTAAAATGTTCATAGTCTGTACATGCACACGCCATGCCTAGGTATGTGTTGAAGTTTGATGCCACTCTGTGGCCAGTTCATCACGTATCACTATTTGTATCTGTGTAGTTATATGCAGGTAAGGTCCCAGCAAATGTAAAGTCAACACAAACATGGTTAATAGGTGTATGATCAGTAGGACAGTAAACCAAATGTCTTTGGGGTTGCTTTGTATTGTTATACAGTCTGGCCCGGTGATTCAGTCTCTATGGTATATCAGCTACAAGATGTAAATCAGACTTGATATCCTTTACCGGTTTGAAAATGTGAGGTGAACCCAGGACGACCTCTCCGCAAACTTTACTGCAGTAGGCGCTACAACAGTACCTGGTACAGACCTTCACACGCTGGACTCGGCAATTATCTTATTTGGATAACAGTGAAATACACACAGGATACTGGAGTCAGCTATGCGTCCGCTTCGCTTTGCTCTTTATCTGTAAAAGACTTTAACTGCAAAACAGTGTTATTGGTTAACAATCCTCTCATGTCACCTGCTAATGAGCCATCGACCTCCAGCTCTGCAGGCATGACAGCTTTCCACTCTGGCACATGATATGCCATTCCAAATACTACTCAAGGGGTCAAACACTTTACATTTGGGACTGTTGGCATGCTCAGCAATGCTAGAGGTAGACAGCAATTGCAACGCGCCTGGGTGTCACCCACCAAGCTCCTCAACTTATTTCTCGGGATCCCATTGTATCGCCACCAGTCATGCTGACTGTGGGTTGTACATGCAATTTATATTCATGGAAATACCAAATAATCCCCAGGTTGCTGGATTGTCTGGTTCACAAAATGTGTTCTATTGTCACTGTAGCTTCTTTACAGTATGCCAGATCTAGGGATACTTTATTTTACTGGGACCTTTGCCACTGCTGCTGCATCCGGATTCCTGGTTGGGAATGCTTCTACCCATTTTGATAATATATCTATAATCACTAAACAGTATTTCTTCCCTTCACATTTATTCAGCTGTATAAACTCCATACAAATAGTAATGGAACGGTTATGGTGGTGTAGGTAAACCCACTCCCTTCGGTTTAAATGCTCCCTGTGCATGATGTTTACTGCAAATATGACACGCTGCTCATGATGTTTGTATGTGGTTCCTAATTCCGTATGTTAGGGATATTCTGTTAACCAACTGTACCATCCCCTGTTGAGACATGGCTCTACCCATGGCTCAACAAAGCCGCATATCTGAATACATTAGACGTTAATATTGGCTTTCTCACTGTGGATATGTACAGTCCGCCTTCAAGGATTGCTCCTCGCCATACCCACGCCTGCTTTTCTGCTTTCGTAGTTGATGTTTGCATTGTTTGTAACATTTCTACATCTAGAATGTCTGAGGATTGTCATTCCTCATTCAAAAGACACTTTCCAACTGTGAGGCTGCTTGTTTTGCAGCTGCATCAGCTCGTGCCTTACCTTTCCTACTGTTATCCTGTTGCTTTGTATGAGCTGCACATTTACAATTAGCTACTTTAGTGGGTAACTGAATGGAATCTAATGCATTCAAGATCAATTGCGCATGATTAATCGGTTTACCGTGGATGTTATCATTCCCCTATTCTTCCACTGCTGCTCATAAACATGCACTGTACAGACAACATACTGACTATCGGTATAAATGTCCACACATCAGTTTTTCGCTAGAGTACAAGCACGTGTTAAAGCTATCGATTCTGCTGCTTGAGCAGACACGTTATGCTGCAGGGGTTGGGCTTCTACAATCTCATTATCAATAACTACTGCATAACCTACTTGATTCTTTCCTGTAGGACTCTTTCTACATGATCCGTACACATAAACTGTCACCTCTGCATCATCTAAGAGTATATCAGTGATATCCTGTCTGTGTGGAGTTATTTCCTCCATTTCATATAGGCAACTGTGTGGTGTGCCATACACAGGTGTCGGACGTGACGCTGATAGGTTTAATGTTGTACAACGCTCAATCACCATATGAGGTTGACTCAGGGTATGGTCAAACAAGACAGATGTCTAGCACGGGTCAGGAATGCTATTTTCTCTTGCAGCAGAATGATCGCAACTGCATGAGACACTCTCACAGTGAGAGGGTGGAATAATAACATTAAGGCCGAGGCCTGTACTGCCATGGGTGCTGCAACAACTGTCTGTACACAATGTGGCACTGACCATGCCACAGTGTCCAACTGCGATGAGTAGTAAGCTATGGGGCGTTGCTTACTTCCATGCTGTTGCATCAAGACTGACGCCATATATCCCTGCTTACAATCTACAGTCTGACAACATCTGTTATGATTATTCGGGAGACCTAATACAGATGTTGAAGCTATCAATCGTTTTAGTCTGCAGAAAGCTGTTTCTGCTACTGGAATCCAGTGTAGTATATGTTGTGCTGCCATAGGTGTATTAAAGATTAAAGCAGACAATAGAGCAGATTCCAAAGCATTGTTTGGTAACCAGCTTTGACAAATGTTAGTCGGCCCAGGAAGGACATCATTCCCTTCTTGGTAGTTGGCTTGGGTGCTTGTGAAATTGCTGCCTTCCTATCGCCATGTAATGTTCTACCCTCCTTGGATACCACATATCCCAGGTACTTGACCTGTATTCTCTGTAGTTGCAATTTATGCTTGCTTAATTTATGTCCCTGTTCTGCTGAATATTTCAATAATGCTATTGTATCTTCCCTACATTGCTGCTGGGTAGGGGCCGCAAGCAGAATATCATCCACATAAAGTAGAACTTGACTGGCCCCGGATGGAGTAAACACCGAATGTTGCTAGCCATCTCCTGTGCGAATATCGTTGTACTTTCACAGTATCCCTGCGATAGCCGGGTATGGCTGTATCTGTTACCCTGAATGTAAATGCAAAACAATACGGACTATCTGGATGTATAGGTATTGAAAAGGAAGCATAGCTTATATGTACCACGGTAAGATACTTCTGTGGCGGTTCATAGCATTCAATATAGTGTGTGGGTCTGGCACCATCGGTACCCTAGGTATTATTACATGATTTACAGCTTGTAAATCCTGTACCATCCGCCATTCCCCTTTGCTTTTCTATCAGAAGATACAGGGTATTGCATGGTGAATAGTGATTACTTTGTAGATGGGGAATTCTCTGTGACTTTACAGATATCTTCTGGTGTCCACGGTCTATACACTAAGGGAGTTGGGTCCTGGCCTTCCTGTCCTGCATGAGGGTTCGGTACTTCAATTAATTGACAGATATCCTCACTCTGTTCTAGTGACTGTCTTCTTACTTGAGTGTCCCTAGGTATGTTACGAGTTCGGGATGTGGTTTCAATAGCTTCTCTTACATTTGGTCGTTGTGATACCTCTGTTGCCACAGGATAACGTGGGGACTAGCCTGCCCTCCCGCTTCATATCCTGGATGTGGTATCGGAGGTGGTAGGGGGTGGGGGCTGTCGCTACTACTGTATTATTATCTTCTTTGTGTACGGATGATGCTTTCGCATTTCTAGTGTTCTGTTCCCTTCGGTTCACTACCTCAATCCACCTATGTGCTTGACGGATACCCAATTGTCGCTGTTTTTTCGCCTGCACATCTTAGGGTTGCCACCTTTTCAAATGCACAAAGTGGGACATTAGTGTTAGGAACGTGTAATTTGGCAGGGCAAAACATACCCACGGCCAGTACAAAGGACAGCAATTCACTTTTTGCCAGGAGAGCAACCTATTCTTGTAGCATTTGAGTTGCTTATTCTGTTTATTATGATATTTTGGTGTTTCAGATACAAAATTACTGTTTTATGCTACCATTTAAGAAGATATCTGAGAAATCTTTGTCCTAAGATATCAGGACATTTGCCATTTGTTCAGTTTGTTTGCAGGACACAACTGGCCAAAGAGGGACTGTCCTTCACAAAGTGGGACAGGTGGTTACCCTAGAACATCTGCATCACATTTTCAGTGATTCCAATGTTTCAGTAACGATATTTTGTCTAATATACCATCAATGTCATATTTATTACCCCATTTTGCAGAATATCTCACATTATGTGCTCTCTGCAATTGCATATACTTCACGCCACCCGTCAAACGCGGATCACATGATCTGTTTGTGCACTAATCTCCCATATCCTCTACACGACTGTTACGTAACCCTTCTCTCGCACTCACGTGGTATCTCCTTCCCTGTATCCACTGTAGTGTCTACAATGACTATTTACTCTACTCTGTGTTCCCCTGATCTATGTCCAGATTTAAAACTACTTGGATTGGTCTTCGACCTGCTATCACAACTGTTAACAGAAACACAATGTAGTCTGGTCCCTGATCTACAATAGAGACAAAGAGGCAAACCCTCCTTACCTGAGCCTCCTGTTTATGACTGCACGCTTTCTTCTTGGGATCCAGTTTTCCGCTTTTCAGCCACAGATCAGACAGTGGACAGCCTCTTTACACACAACAATTCAGTCGGAGGTCTTTTCACTCAAGAAGAACCATTTAGGCAAATTCTCCTGCGCAGATGTCTAACCACCCATGCACTCTGACCTGTAGCTTACCAAGGGAATTCGCTAAGAAGGACCACAATGTCAAATAAGTTGTTAAAACCAGACTGTAGAAATCAGTAGGCTTTTCTAAGTGACAGTCAATAACACAGGAAGCTCGGGTTCACAACGTTTAGTAGTGTACACAGGCAGGCAAAATAATATACAGTCCAAGTATGAGAGTTTTGTCTGACTCTATACAGTAAGCAATTTCTTTATATAGTGTTTACAATCAGCTTTTGCCCACCTTACTGACGTGGTCGGTCACAGGGCATTTCCATCACTATGGTCCGCAATATTCTATACATACGTGGGTGCTGAGGTCATGCTTTTAAAATGTTTTCCCATGAGAATAACACAGCCTTGCAAGGCACCTGGTCAATTACAGTGTCCTTCTGTAATTGTAGCTGTTTCAAGGACCCTGGACTGTTCCGATACAATAGTCAGTTCATTTCTTAATACGCCTTTGTCTCTCTGGTAAGGAGTTGTACTCTATCTTCGATAGAGCTCACAAGGCCATCCTCCTCAGGGAAGGGAGGATGTTATGCATGTACATACATTTATTTTTCTGTAACCCAGCAGATAATTAATGCTGAGAGACATAAGCCTGCTGTACTGGTTACTGCCAGGGTCAGAGTTCGATCACACTGCAGCTAAGCTTCACCAATTACATGCATGATCATTTCTACTGCCATATTGTACGGTACAATTCAATGCATTATATAGTATTTTGCTTCTAAACTGGCACTTCATATGTGTTTCTATATATATTTTTCTAACAACATCCATCCGCCATATGCATGTTGTTCCGCCCTTTACCTTGACCGTGTGTATTTGGCCATCCGCAACGCTTACTCTCCACATGTGATGTCCCACCTTCCCTTCTGTGCCTGTGGCACCCTGTTAGGACGTCCTGTTTGGTAGGCACATGTTCCGCTATATGTGTTTGACTTCTCTGCATAGCTAATCATCGATGCGGTGGTTCAACAACCCGACTTGTCCACATGTGTACAGTTATGTGCACCGTGGCGTGCAAACCTATATGGTTTGGACGGGTACATACCACATGCGAGATGTACACATTCTGCAGACACATTCACATGCAGCCATTTCCATATCTGTACCTGAGGTGGGTTGGTGACATGTGGGGTACATATTTGCCCGCGTGGCACTGCCTAACACAATACTTCTTACCACATTTCAGGTATGCCCATTGTGTGTAGGTGTGTAGCTGCACAAGGATGCTAGCTGGTTTGGGTGCACAGGCGCACATGGGTGGGACTTACATGCTACAATGGGGCTATTGTGTATTACATCTGCATGCATGGGTTCTGCTTCTGGATATTACACTTAGACATACGCCGTCCTGTGTATGCGACAAACACGTTGTTGGGTGTGGGACATGTTGCTATGCACATGTTTGCCTGTGTTTAGGTATCTTGGTTCCTTCCTGTTGTTATGTCGACACAGCTACCCGGCTGTGTACTCTCACTACTGCTTGTGACCATTATGGTTGACACCTTTTCCAATGCCCATAGTGGGACATCTTTTGTGGAAACATCGGATTTTGCAGGACAACACATACCCACAGCAAGTGGAGTTGACAGAACTTCACTTGTTTGCCATAATATACGCTTATTCTGTTAGCATTTGGGTTCCTTATTCAGTTTCTTATGCCATGTATGTGTTTCATATACAAAATATATGTTTTATGCTACTATTACAGGTATATTATGGGAATATTTTTGGCAGGAAATCTCAGGTCATTTGCCATTTTTCGATTTTGCGGGACACAACTGTCCAATGAGGGACTGTCCATAGCAAAGTGGGACAGCTGGTAACCCTGGTGACCATGCCCATGTCGCTACTGGGGTTGCCACCTTTCCAGTGGCCAAGGTGGGACATTTTCGACTCACATCAGATTTTACAGGCCGACACATACCCACGGTCACTATATAGCATAGAACTTCACTTGTTTGCCTAAATAAAAGCTTATTGTTGTAGCAGTTTGGTTGCTTATTCTGTTTCTTGTGACATTTAGGTATTTCAGTTACGGAAATAACCATTTCATGCAACCATTACATTAAATACGGGATATCATTATGTCCTACAATCTTAGCACATTTGCCGCTTTTAATATTTTTATCGACACAACTGCCCATAGAGGGACTGCCCTCGCAAAGTGGGACAGGTGGTAACCTTAGTCGCTACTCCTATGTCGGTGCGGCGCTGACATGCTGCGTACACCTTCTCTGGGTATGCCCACTGACGGTGCATTGTGGGACAAACACGGTGTTACGCTGTATCCTTTGTTCCTTGGACTGGTACACTTAGGGCTTCGTGGGTTGTGTTTGCTTCCCCGCTTTGTTGGGACGGGTACTATGTTGCATACTCTACGTGCGTTTCATTCTGCACGGGCCCTGGCTGCTGCCATTACTATTATGGGCGGACCGTGGCAGTCAGCACATTAGGTTGCTCATCGCCTGCCAGCTTAGCCACGCCTCCGGACGCATCCTACTTGGGCTCGCCACGCACACCACGCACGTGTCTGTGGTTGCGGCGCGCTCTCATTACTATGCATATGGCGCTACTACGCCGACTATTCACTGCACCGCCGGCGCAGGCCTTACACCGGCCTTGCGCCGAGCTTCATGAATCCCAGGGTCTGTCTTTTCTGTACATTTTCTATCTAATCTAAGGTTGATTTAGACTATATTCTGGTTCCCGAGAAAAAGTGGATAGTAACCTCTTTAGCCAAAATAATATTAAAAATTTGCTCCCAGATTTTTATGTTGTTGATATTTTTCTTGTGATCACTAATTAACAGTTTATGTGCTAAGATGTGTTTTATTGCCAACAATCTGAAATTTTCCCACGATGTCTGGGCTGGGTTCAACCAATTTGTGGCTATGTATAATTTCATTAATAGGCAAATATTCATAATTACAATCGTTTTTGATTTATTTAGATTCTCCGGGGGAATATGAAGAATCATAAATTCCCAAGAGAGTGTTGAATTTTGGTAACCCATTTTTTGTAACTGCAATTTTAATGAATTCCACAATTTATAAATGCACTTACAACTCCAGAACATGTGAAGCAAATCTGCTGTCTGATCAAAGCAATGTGGGCATATGGGTGAATTCTTCGCATCAAATTTGTGCAAAGTGAGACGAGTATATCATTTACATTTAGTATAAACTTTGCATTTGTACGTCTGTTATCTGAAAAAGTCTCCCTATAAGGAGAGACGAAAAAGCGCTTAATAAAATGGACTTTATTTTTTGCTTGTGGGTGACCAGTGGAGTGATTTCCTAGCTTTTTTATCCAGTTTGTGTATTTTTGGCTTTTCTAGTGTTTACATGTGTGCAGCAGCCATGGAAATCTCCCAGGTTACACCTTCATCAAATTCGCAAAAATGACAGCATAGGACACCTGACTTTACTTATAGAAGCACTATCCCAGAGAGTGGATAGCCCCTCTAAGAGGTTAGATGCATCAAACGGAACTCAGAATGGAGGGACAACAAATTGTAATCTGGTTTCAGCATCAGCATTTCCGAAATGCAGGTTACAAAGGAAACTGCTCACCCGAGCAGTTTTAAGAATGCAATGAGTTCCTCTGAAGCCACCCGACCTTCCTATTCAGCAGCAGCAATGAGCAACAACTTGAATCAACCAGGGAGAGGTACAAGCCCTTCCTACGAAGCGAGGACCAACAGTGGATTTATAAATATCGACAGAACACCCTCGGGGCTTATTGGAGCTCCTAATTTGGAACATTGGTTATCTACGTCACTGGGGTTCAACAATGAGAGCGAGGACCAACAGGAGCAACTGGCTGGAGGGGTAGCCGATATTTCTTCATTATTGCAGCAATTTGACAACTGGTTAGTAAAGTACAAAAAACTACAGTTAGAAATAAATTACTTTAAAGAGTGTATCAGCAAGGGTATTGTACCTAAAGGGCTGAGGAGTTGGCAATACCCTACGGGTCCATAGATTGGTCTGATTTTCATAAAGATCTGTTAAAATTATTCAACAAACATGGTTTAGAGTTATTGGACTAGATGTGCACCAATTATAAAAAGAATGCTGAAGTCCTAGTCAAGTAGGCTACAGAATTAAATACATTAATAAAGGCTGATGCAGCTGTTCAGCGGTACAGGTTTGAATATGAGAGGGCATATTCAAGCATCGACCAGTATATGGTCAAAGTTAAGGCTATGAAAGTTAAGAAGCTACAGAGGGACAGGCAAGCTTACTCTACAGGAACAGCGTACCCTAAACCACCTTCTTCACAAACTAATTCCTTGCAAAATAGGAATGGGACTGTTGAATTTCACATATAACAGGCGAACATGTAGAAAGTAATGATGAATCTAACCATACACATAATACACCAGAACCAGGGAGAAGCGCATGTATAGTGAACATGTAGAAAGTAATGATGAATCTAACCATACACATAATACACCAGAACCAAGGAGAAGCGTATGTATCGTGAACATGTAGAAAGTAATGATGAATCCAACCATACACATAATACACCAGAACCAAGGAAAAGTGCACGTATAGTGAACATGTAGAAAGTAATGATGAATCTAAACATACACATAATACACCAGAACCCAGGAGAAGCGCATGTATAGTGAACATGTAGAAAGTAATGATGAATCTAACCATACACATAATACACCAGAACCAAGGAGAAGCGCATGTATAGTGAACATGTAGAAAGTAATGATGAATCCAACCATACACATAATACACCAGAACCAAGGAGAAGTGCACGTATAGTGAAAATGTAGAAAGTAATGATGAATCTAACCATACACATAATACACCAGAACCAGGGAGAAGCACATGTATAGTGAACATGTAGAAAGTAATGATGAATCTAACCATACACATAATACGCCAGAACCAAGGAGAAGTGCATGTATAGTGAACATGTAGAAAGTAATGATGAATCTAACCATACACATAATACACCAGAACCAAGGAGAAGTGCACGTATAGTGAACATGTAGAAAGTAATGATGAATCTAACCATACACATAATACACCAGAACCAAGGAGAAGCGCATGTATAGTGAACATGTAGAAAGTAATGATGAATCTAACCATACACATAATACACCAGAACCAAGGAGAAGTGCACGTATAGCAAACAGTAGAACAATGCAGAATAATGAGGCAAATGAAACAATGGAGGAAGGAAATTTTCAGAACAAAGAACTGAACCATCACCCTTATCCAGTACACCAGAATGGAAGGGGGGGGGGGGGACCACAATGTCAGAAAAACAATACCAACACAAACAAGAGGAACAGGTGGAACAGGCGCAGATAATTTATGGAGAGGAGCAATCTGAGCATACCTGTGAGATCGTATATAACTCTGACCATGACTTTAAAATATATAATTATACAACGATGAATATTGAACAGAGCTTGGTGGATTTTTTAGCCAAAGGGCAGAGTTTTGTTCCTTCATGCAAATTGGACATTGCAAATACACTTATAGACCTGAAACTTTTTGTAAGGAAACTAAACTTTAGGGTGTTATTTGGTCAAGACAATAATGTCATGAATGAGTATAAATTGGCTAGTACATTTTATCCACCTTTACACCCTACTTTGCATCTTTTCGAACAAATTTGTGAGTTGGACTTACAAAGCACAATAGAACAAGGCAACAGGGAGAATATATTTGTCCAAAACACTAGTAAGAATGAAAAATTGTTGTTAGAAGGGCTAAGACAGGGAGCGATACATGTAATGCAACCCAATAAGGGGGGCGGGTTGGCAATTATGTTTACTGAGGATTACATCAACAGGATGAAAAATGTGTTGAACAGTGAAACTTATGAGGAAGTCTCTAGATCAGAGGTTAATAGAGCTTATTCAAGAATTAAATCTTGGTTAAATGACCTGTTCATTGAGGCTAGGATTAATATAGACCTCTTCAACTATTTAGTAATGCCAGCCCCAAGAATTCCAATACTGTTTGGAATACCAAAGGTGCAGAAAAGTATAATAAATCCCCCCATGAGACCATTGGTGGATACAAGGCATAGTATCACGTACTCCCTGGCAAAGGTCATAGATCAAAAGTTGAAGAGATATGTGACCCAGGAGAGTCAAATTTGCAAATACTCCTGGACCTTCCTCTCAAACATTAATGCAATAGAGTTTAACCCCATTTACAATTTTATCACAGTTAACATAAAAGACCTATACTCTTCTATTCCTCATGTAGAAGGAGTAGAATGGGCAAGCTATATGATGCACAGTAAAGGAGAACCTGAGGATGAAGTTTCTCTTGTATGTGAATTCATAGACATAGTGCTAACACAGAATTTCATAACCTTCAACAACAAATATTACTTGCAGAAAGTTGGGGTAGCCATGGGTTGACCATGTTGTGCCAGCCTAGCAAACTTAGTAATGGCATATTGGGAGTGGCATTTTGTGAGAAACAATGTGGAGATTGCCAACCGGATTATCCATTACACTAGGTTCTTGGATGATATTTTTATGATTTATAATGGGGACGAAAAAGAAGCTATAGATATGGTTACTTATTTTAACAATACAACACAGTTTTTTACATTCACATTTACTTTCAGCACTGAATCAATAGCCTGTTTGGACGTTAACCTTAGGAAAGACATCATTACCAACAGTTATTCTGCACACATTTTCCGGAAGGAAACATATTCCAACACATTCCTTCACTTTACTAGTTGCCATCCATTACATCAAAAACGTTCAGTAGTCAAGGGGCAATTAGTAAGAGCTGCCCGGATGGTGACCAGTGATGATGAATTTGTGTTGGAATGCAATAGCCTGAGGAACATGTTTAGGGTAAGATGTTATCCAGAACAACTAATCAATGAATTGATTAGAGAAGTCCAGGATAAGAGGGCTGGTGTTTTTTACAAACCAATTTTGAGCATTAAGGGTACAATAGGAGGTAACAATATGGGGACATGAGTATGGTACTAAGGACGAGAGAATACAGTACTACAGCCCTGATTACTAGATATAGTGTCAATGCTCCAGCTTTATACTCTTTTATTGACCAAAATTGGTCATTAATTATGAATGACAGTGTTCTTAGGAATAAATTCTGTGAAGCATCAAGAATAGTGTTCCAACGAGGGCAAAACCTGAAAAATATATTACAATACAAGGCAAAAGGTGTAAGTACACGAACAGGTATGGGTAAATGTAATATGTGTAACTTTTGCAAACACATGCAGGTTGGCCAGTGCTTCACGTTGAGGGAACAGAAATATGTGACACAACATAAGTTCAACTGTCAGAGTAGAGCAGTAGTTTACATGGCTCAGTGCCAACACTGTCCGGCTTTCTATATTGGAAAAATGGATAGCAAATTAAGGGAAAGAGTATATGAGCATTTATATTATATTTCCAAAATGAAAAAAGAAAGTGCACTAGCTAGACATGTTGAAGCATTTCTAGATCATACATTCAAATTTAGGACTATTGACTGTGTGAATTCAAATGGAAGAGGTGGTCTCGATTCATTAATGTTGGAGAAACTTGAATTGAGGTGATAGCTTTGTACAGATGCCTGCCATTTTCCAGGACTGAATGAAATGTATTCTATCCTGTGTATTCTTAAACTGAAAAATCTAGAGAGGTAGGCTCATGAAAGGTGGAAGTGAGTCTATACCCTTTGGTTGTAAGGTGCTGTCATGTGGACAGAATGGGTCTGGATAAATTAGTTTAATATTTTAATAAATTATTTTAATATTTTAATATTTTAATTTTCATTAGAATGAAGACATTAAAAATAAAAATATACATGAAATAAATAATGTTGATTTTGAATTTCAGGCTAAATATTTTAGTAAGAGTATATTTAAGTCATTACTTGTAAAATATTGAAATAAATGTTACAGTTAATAATATGTGAATCTCATAGGGAAGGGTGTCTTTAAATTGAGGTATGTGTTAAGTATCACATGATTGATGACTTTTTTATTTAAACTTTGCATTTGTACATGTCTGTTATCTGGAGAAGTCTCCCTATAAGGAGAGATTAAAAGTGCTTAATAAAACGGACTTTAATTTTTACTTGTGGGTGATCAGTGGAGTGATTTCCTAGCTTTTTTATCCCCTGTCAACACTTACAACAATGACCCCTATCTTATCATAAAAAAGTAACAGAAAACAGAACATGACATGCATAACAAATGTATATACAAAACATTTGGTTATAAGCAATAGTAGTTAGAGAAAGAAAAAGGGTAAATTATCACAGAGATATACCTTACATGATAAGGATTGTTAACAATACTTCAGTGGAGGGAAATGGGTAAGAAAGAGAAGGTTTATAGAGGAGAATTGATAAGTTTGTAGTATAGTTGGGTTAGGAGTATTTAAGTCTAATTGTGGGTATAATGGTGCTTATTCTGGAGAATTACATGAGGAAAGCCATGATTCATGTGTATTTTAAGACGTTTTTCGAATTGAGTGAGGTTATTTGTGGTTCTTATACTATGACGGAGGATATTCCATTTTTTGCAACAAGGTTTGAGTATAGAGAGTCACCTGCTGAGTTGGTTGATTTGGTAACTAGAACCAAGGCTTTGTTAAATGAGTGAAGATTACAATTATTAGAGTATTCTATAAATGTACAGATTCAGCAGTACTGAAATGGATCAAATCAAGATCCTAACAAAAAAATAAGTGACCCTGGTGAACATCCAGCATAAAAAAGGTTATACAAGAGAAATAAACTGCTGTCAAAAAAAAAAAGAGAGAATGGTCTCAGCAAAGGAAGAACTCCCTCCAAAGCATAAACAAGCAGATTAGACATCTTGCAAAGTCCTCTAAAGCTAAATACAAAACTAAATTAGCATTCATAGATAAGGTAACTCACAAAGCATTCTTTAGCTATGTCCAAAATCTAAAAGAGAAGGCCCAGCTTTGTGCCAAACTAGCTGTGGACAGTACCACTTATACTAAACTTCAGGATATCTCCAATCTGCTAGCAGATAAGTTTTGCAAAAACTTCACTCCCCTGTCCCCACCAATCATACCCCATAGCATACCTGTCACCAGTCCTCTGCCTAGTATATCCAGAGAGCAGGTTATAGCCACACTCTCCAAGGCCAAAAATGCAGCCTTTATGAGACCAGACAACAATCCAGCTGGCCTATTAAATGGTCTAAAACAGCAGTTATTGGAACCGCTGAGCCCACTCTTCAGTCTCAATCCAAACACTGGATTTTGTCCCAGCTGAGTGGAAAACAGCAACTGTAATCTCCTTGTACAAAGGGGGTCCATCAACCGACCCCGGGAACTATAGACCTCAAAGCCTAACCAGACTTATCTGCAAGGCCATGGAGAGAATCATCATGGATCTTATCAACAAGGATATATGTGACCTTCAAACTGTTGACCCAACCCAGTTTGATTTCATTAAGGGCACATCTTGCCTGCTAAACCTGGTGGACTTTTTCAAGAATGTCACCAAGGACCTGGATGAAGGCAAAACAGTTCACACTACCTATCCCGACCTAGCCAAGGCCTTTGACACAATCCCTCACTCAGGCATCATTTAGAAACTTACCCAGCTGGGGATTAACCCTACATCACTAGATGAGTTGCCAACTGCTTCACAAACAGAACACACAGAGATAAAACAACTAGAACTGAGATTTTTAGAAAAGGGTAGGAGCAAACTACTTAGGAAAAAATGGGAATTGTGGGAACAATACATACAGGGGAAGAATGAAGTTCAAAAGAAGGCAGGACTTAAATGAGCTATGTAATGTTTGAAAATGATTGGGTAGATTATAAGTCCTGTATAATGTCTGCAACTGGTGTCAGTATGGTTTGTGATGTAAAATGCTTGCAAATAGGACTGTGTCAGTGTGGTTTGTTTTCGTTTATATAAATGTATGGATGTTTATGTCATAAGTGATTGTTTAATAAAGATGTTTCTTGTTTAAAAAGAAGAGGGACAGGAATTGAATAATTTATGTAATGTTGCTTAGGTTATATGATATATAGCAATATATCTGAAGTATAATGTTTATTAATGTGTTAATACAGTTTGATTACTTTTATATAAATGTAAATTTGCCTATGTCACAAGTGATAATTCAATAAAGGTGTGTAATTAAACAGGAGATATACAGTCAAAATTGGGGTGGCCAGCTTTAATAACAGACTTGTTACCAGTGGTGCTCCACAGGGATCTGTGCTAGGCTCTCTACTGTTTGGTATCTATTTTTGAGAAGTCCAGGTGAAAACAGATGGCCTATGGATTACCAAGATTGCTGATGACTGCATACCGGGTGTAATCAATGAATCCCCCAAAGATGTCAACATACTACAAAATGGGCTTACATAGATAAATGACTGGTGTTAAAGTCATGGACTTAAACTAAATGCAAAAAATGAATTATGATCCCCTTCAGCAAAGCAGAAACCCTTGCTAATTACAACATTAATAATATTCCCCTAAGTTCAAATCCAGTGTTGAGAGTTTTAGGAATGCAAGTTGATAGCAGCCTTAATTTTGATCATCAAGTGACCACAGTAGTAAGGAAGGCCTTTTACTTTGCACACCTCATAAGTAAGGGTATTGCATCCAAAGCTAAGGAGGTTATAACTCCCCTGTACTCAGCTCTTATCAGACCAATAATATTCCCTTCTGTATGTACCTCACCAGACATCAGCAAAAACTGGAGATACCTCAGAGGTTTCTCACCAAGCAAATTCAGGGCCTACAACACATGACCTGCATGGACAGACTGAAGGCCCTATCATTTTACTCACTATTGTACAGACTGCTTAGAGGCAACTTTTTTCTAGCCTACAGATCAGTCTCAGACCTTGCCTTGATGAAGCTGCTGCATATTCACAAATCCAATGGGACAAGACTCACTCACTCTAGGGATCTTAACCTAGTCAGATAATAACAGGACATTCTGGAGAGACAGATATGTCTCTCAGAGGCTGTCACTCCTCTGGAACAAACTCCCAGCTCATGTAAAACAGAGCTCCTCAATGACCCTATTAAAGCTTAACCTGGACAATTGGATGAGAAACCGTAAATTTGTAATGGGGATTTCATCTATGTCTCTCTTAGACTGGTGCTAATCTTAGATTTGTGTGCAAACATAGACTGTATGGAACAATGGTATAACATGGCTGGGCTTGTAGAGACCTTACAGCCAATAGCCTTGTAGCCTCCTATGATCCCTAGAGACTCCTACTGCAAGGCTATTTTCCTTGCACTGGATGAGGACTTGAAGTGGTTCAATAGTCATTTATCCCTCGACCCCATTGCAAATACTTTTGGTAAATGTCAAAAGTTTAGACTCCAGCCTCAACTCTTGATTAAGGGATCATGTTCCTATTTGCCACAAATACAAGGTCAAGTTTAGAAACAAACCCTATTGGTAGAATTCAGCCATAAACAAACTCTGCAATAAAAGGAAAAATCTCATTGACCTTAGCATGTTATAATGAATCTCAAAAATGTTAACAAAGAGCTAAGGAGCAAGCTCATACTATGCAGACGTAATTATGAACTAAAATTGTTATGTCAGTAAAAAGTAACCACAAGACATTCTTCAATTGAGTAATCTGCAATGTAATACCTAGAATTGGATTTTACTTTTTTCTAATGTCTTTACTCACTCAAAACACTAAAGATACAGGTAACATTCTTGCAGATAAATTCAGCTCCAACTGCTCTCCTTTCTCACATTCAGAATTCAAAGTACAAGGTATCCAACCCTCCACCAAGTAATCACCTCTCATGTTCTAGATAAAATACAATGCTAATTCCTGGTCAGTATGAAATGTACCCTGCCATTTTCCTTTTTAACTTATTCAGCCACAACTTCTCTACTAATACCAGCAGCATGAAGAACAGCTGTAGTAATTCCTATCCACACTGTGGACACTGGTGACTATAGAGCTATTAGCCTCACCAGCTTCACTTGAAAGCTGATGGAATGCATCATCATGGATCTTATAAACAGTAACATTGGGAACCCCTAGTCTCTAGACACATTTGGCTTTGTATAATACAGCCCTACCTGTCAAACGTAGCCGAGCTCTTTGAAACAGTTAGAAAAGCATCAGATAAGGGTAGTTCCAGGCACATAGCTTATCTTGATTTATTTAAGGCTTTTGACACTGCACCCAACTTTGGCATCATCAATAAACTGGTCAAAGTCAGTACAAATTTCCATATAACCCACTTTTTAATTGGCTCACTGACAGATGCTATGCTGCTGGAGTTAATACTATCCTTCAAGAGACTTTTCATCAGTGGCACAACCTATGGTTCTGTTTTTGAGAATGCTTTATTTGGTGTTTGCATATAATCTGATGTTAAAGGCCTCTGTCTGATAAGTTCATGGACAACTGCAAACTTATTGCCATTGTCAACTCTGTCCACTCCAGTGAAGACACTCTGGTTCTCCAGCTGAACTTAACTTGGGCAAGTGTGAATAAGGCTTCTGGTCTAAAGCTGAATAAAAGAAAAAAAAAAAGCTAGCATTTTATACAGTTTGAGAAATAAGAAGTCTCCCACACCTAGCACATAAATGATACCCTGCTTTAAAACTTAGACACTGTCATTAAATCATACATCTCAGCTGTCCTTCATTTTCAGGGATGTCCCTGATTTTGACAGAAATTTTAGCTCTGTCTCTCTTAATCCCTCCTAAAACTAGTGACTTTTGTGGAAAAAATGGTGAAATACACTTAATAAATAACAACAATAATTAGAGTTATAGATTTTTTTACTTCAGAAAATGTATATTAACTCACACTCTCTTATTCTATCAATATTTCAAGTTAATAGTGCTAATATTTTGAAAGTGTCCTTGATTCCATTAAGATTTGTCTCTGATTGGTTGAAAGGTATGCAATAGATAGCTGGGGACCTTTGTATATAATGAGCCCTCCTTTGACCATCTCTAGTCACTGTTGTTAGGAAACTCATCTACCTCGCCCAACTGATTACTAAGGGCGTCTCCTGTTGGACAGTAGAGATCATCATTCCCATCTACTCATTCCTAGTTATGCCCATACTAGAATAGAGTGCGCTCTACATATACAAACACCTAAACCAATTTTCCAAATTTCAGTGATTCTTTACTAAAATATCTCAGGTACGAGCTGCCTGTCTGTCTTCTCTGTCACCTACAGACTTTTATGGGGTGACCTGTGTCTGCCTAAAAAGCAGCAAATGATCCGGTCTTGCTTGATCTACTGCATATGTACAGAACTGGCACTAACATAAATACAAGGTAAAGGAACTTAAGTTGATATTGAAACATAAATAGGACTTGTTGGCAAGATGGATCTCTCTGCCAAAGAGCCACCACCTCGGGAACAACCTTACACTTTCTGAAAGTAAAAGCACATCCCTCGCTATCTTCAAATCTAGCAAAGATGAATGGATGGGAAACTACAAATTTACCTCAGTCCTGGCTACCCCCACCTTCCCTATCCCTTATATTCTGAAGGAATAAGAAGTTTAAATTTGATATGACAGACTAGTTGCATGAGGGAAAGGAGGTTGTAACTCTAACATTAACCTTCTTCATTTTCAGTTTGCTATGTTGTTCATTTACCTGTTGTATTTTCATGTGACTTGCTATACACAGTACTAGATGATTCTGCACACAAGCACAAATACCAGAACATCTAAGATGTTAGATTTTTTACTTACATTACTAGCTATAATAAACTACCTTTGACAGATGATGCCTTAATTTTACTCTTGTTGCTTTTTGCTCTGTTTCAGTGTTTTAACCTTATTAATTGTAACTGGCCATGACTGAAAATGGGACCCGTAGTACAGACTAGCTACCTGAAAATAAAAAGAAACACATAAATGTGGCCATTAAGTAAATAAATGTACAAAATGACAAACACCTATGACTTCATATTGGCAGATACATTTTTGTCTTTGTTTTATACTATTTGTATTTTGGAAAGCAGTTTTGCATATGATACACCGAATCATGATAGTAAGCAGGAAATTGTCATTACATTTCTTCATAAGGAGAATGTAGCATACAAGGTCTGTATTAAAGAGATTATATTCACATTTCAGTTTGTGAATGCAGTGTCAACTATGGTAATTTTAGTATCCTTATCTCAGATTTTGTTCATTTAAACCACCTCACAAATAAGACTGCTGCCACCCACACATAGTAATAAAAAAATTCCTGATTGTTTCCTGGCAAGTGACATGCTTTTTGTTGCAAATGTCAACCAATAAGATACTGAAAAAAATTTGCTTACAAATAATATGCTCTTAAGAAAGGAGTCTTTTGGTACATCAATATCTGTAGTGGAATTCGGACAGCAGAAGTACATTTTCTGCTAGCACTGTGCCTTAGTAGTACTAGTTATAACTACTGCAACAGTAGCTGAATACAGCAGTATCTGCAATTCTGTGAATTTAGTTTTTTGTGTTTTCTCAGGTCTTCTTTATCACTATTGTGGAGCAAGGACTGTAGGCCATAACTCTCAACTGTTACACATTATGAATTATGTCACATCTTTTAATTTAGAAAAAGAAAATCATATTGTAGGGATAAAGGATTGTTACATATTGTGACAGTTTAAAGCACAAATTATAGTTATTGCCAATTGTTGTTTGTAAATCATTATAAACTTGCTGTATTGGAGTGTAATTTCCTTTATGCTTCCAGTTTAAAGTTTAGTCATTTGGCACAAATTGTGATGACTTTTCACAAATGACTGCAGATTTAATAAACTCCGTGTAGGAATAGTGTAAGTCCTACACGGAGTGTACTGTGGCTATGTCCGTCGCTCCCCTTGGCAGCACTCCTTACATATTAATGAATGCTACTGAGAGAGAGCTGTGTAACACAGTTACAGAATCAGTGTAGGGGGTGTGTTACAGTGTCCAGAGATGAGTAACACCCCTTGCACTGTTAAAGTGCAGGATGGCACTTAAATAAGAAAGTTAAACACGTTTAAATACTTTGTGTGTATGTGTGTGCGTGTGTGTGTGTTTGCGTGGTATGGCGCTTAGCAACAGACATGTGCCAGACATCTAAAAATAGAAACTGGATGTATTTAATTATTTAGGAATGGTCAAGTTTAAGCATAGTTAAGTGGGTATGTGTGGCATGGCATGGTGCTCAACAGTATTTAAACATAACTGAGAGCTATATAAAAATGTATAGCTATAATCACAATCACCTCAGTAGCTGAACGGTTAGAGTCACAGTCTTGTATGCAGTATGTGCCTGGTTCAAATACACAGACAGGCCATTCAACTTTTACATGCGATAGGAAAATGTTACAAAAATATATTTTTTTCATTATGTATACATTGACATTTGTTAACTGGGTTAGTCCAGCTGGACCAGAAGCCCATTTTCAGTGGAGACCCAAGGAGAAAAGTCCCAGTTACACACAAGTGTCCAATACATTAAAGTAGCATAATTAAAATGCATAAGGTTAGGAGATATAAGGTAAAACAGATACACATACTAATAAAGTATCATTACTGAACAACTGCTTTCAATATATATATTTTTATTTTTAAAAAAATCTGGTTTGCCCGTAGCTAAGCTCTGTTAATCATTGCTAAGCCAAGCCAAGCAATGCTTAAACAGGACCAATTTTAGCAGTACTTAGTAATGTGCAGCTCTGCTTAGCTGGTTTGGGTATTGCAAAGCATTTGCCAGTTTAAGCACTGCTCAGCTAAGCTTAGCTGGTTTGCGCTGTGCTAAGCATTTTTAAAAATGATCCAATGGTGGCAAAGGGCAGGAAAACAGCCTTATTTAAGCTGAGCAGGTGAGAATATACCCAGAACCTGTTGAAGTTTGATCCATGCAGGAGCTAAGCAGGAGTTGGAGAGGGTGCACACTTCCGGGCGCTGTGGTGGGGCATGTTGGAGTCCAGAGTCAATGTTGGGCCTCTCATAAAACAACATGACATCCAGCTGCTACAGGGCCAGTACCAGGGGTTAGAATAGAAATTAGAGGCTTGGGACTGGCTGGCACATGACCTCACCACTGCAACTGGCATCCCTCATACTGGTGAGCAGGTGTGCCACCACTATGATGACCTGAAGCGTAGAAAGGGGGAAGTCTTGGCCTAGTGGATCCAAGATGCTCGGGATGACAATGACCCACAAGTATAAGAAGCATTGATTTACCAAAGTCTAGTATGAATATCTGATTGACAGGTATGCATAATGGTGTGTTTCTCTCTCCACAGCTGCAGAGGAGAGAGCTCACAATCTGGAGGGCCATGCAGGGTGCCTAGCCTGGCTGCATCGAGAGTGTGGTGAGTACAGATATATCCTGCAATATATTGTAATATAATTAGGAAAGAGTACAGTAGTAACTGCTAGTAGGTATATTGTGTTTTGAGTGTACTGCAATGAATGTGTTCATAGACCTGGACTAATATAAGTGAGTAATGCCAGGTACAATTCATTTTTATTTTATTTATTTTATTTTACATTTGTTGACCGGGCTAGTCTAGCTGGATATATGTCCATTTTCAGTAGAGGCCCGGGGAGAAAAGCTCCACACATAACATAAGCAAGACAGATAGACACATTGTTAATAAAGACTTACACATAAAAATATACATTTAAATCAACTAGTAATCAAAAATCAGCATACATTAAAGGAACTCAAAAATTTAGACTCATACACAATGTTCTGTCGATTTCAAAGCAAGTTTACCTAAAACATATGGTTATGCAGTAAGGCAACAGCCATGAAGATTACATTAGAAGCTCGAAGGGAAGAGAAGTAGAAGGAGTATGAAGGAAAGAAAAGAAATGACACAAGGCCAGAATCATAAGTAAGACAGGAGAAGAAAAAAGACAGTCAAGACAAGGTGGGAGAGATGGTAGATGTAGGTCAGAGCATAAGAGGACAGCAGGGAAGGGAAGCAGGGTAGACGTTAGTTTTCAGGCAAAATGAAGGGTTAAAGGTTAGGAGAGAGTAAGGAGAGGGAGGTTAGCCTGGAGTACTACAAGAACAGAGCCAGTGGTTTTGGAAAGTTAGCCTGGAGTACTACAAGAACAGAGCCAGTGGTTTTGGAAATGTAGTTTGATTTGTTGTTTGAAGAGAGGCAGGGATGAGATTAGTGTTAACTCTTTAGGCAGCAAATTCCATACTCTGCCTACAGTATTGGTGAAAAGAGAGTCACCAGCTAAGTTGTGGGCCTTTATGGGTTTGGTCATAAGTTTACAGGAGGAACGAAGAGAGGTGAGATTGTTATAATGGAGTAGAAGTTGTGAAAGTATAGGGGTATTACTAGGTTGGTACAGTATTTTGTGGGCAATTGTAAGTTGTGAAATATTAAGATAGTTTTGTAGTTCCAGCCAGCCTAACTGTTTCAAATTGAGGCAGTGATGTGTTCTAAAAGGGTTACCAGTGGCGAAGCGGGCAATGTTATTATAGCAAGTTGCTAGTTTGTTTAGGTTAGTTTTTTTAAGGTTGGTGAAGATAGGAGAGGCATAGAAGAGAGTTGATATAAGATGGGAGTGAGCAATAGTAGCTCTAGTTGATGGGGTAAGAAATGGTTTTATACGGTATAATGATCCAATTTTTCTGTTAACAGTTTTGATGGTGTTGTTGATGTGTTGGTCAAAAGAGAGATTGTTATCAATGGTAACACCAAGTAGTTTTGTTGTGGAGTCAGGAGAGATGATAGTTTTGTTGTTAGAGTAGATAGAGAAGTTAAGTGGAGAGTGCAGTGGTGGGGGTGAAGAGGAGAAGTTTGGTTTTTTTGGCATTGAGAAGTAGATACCGCCTAGTAAACCATGTTTCTACAGTGTTGAAAGTAGTTTGAGTTAGAGTGGTTAGATCAGAGGAGGTGGATGCTGAACAAATGATAGTAGAGTCGTCTGCATATTGAATGCAGGTAGCTTGAGGAATTACAGAGTGGAGATCATTAATATAGAGGGAGAAGAGGAGAGGACCAAGGATAGAGCCTTGAGGGACACCAATTGCAATGGGAAGTAAGGAGGAGATATGGTTTTCCCAAAGAACGGCTTGTTGTCTGTTACTGAGGTATGATGTAAACCAGTTGATGGCATGGCTGTCAAATGAGAGGGATTTGAGAATGCTAATTAGAGAAGAGTGGTTGACCATGTCAAAAGCTTTAGAGAGGTCAATGAATAGGGCAGAAGAGAGTAGGTTCTTGTTGCGATTGCTGTTAATGGTATCTGCAAAGGAAAGGAGGGCAGTGGTAGTACTATGGTGGGGTCTAAAGCCATGCTGACAGTGAGCTAAAATATTGTGAAGAGATAGGTACTGTACCAGTTGCTGATGTATACATTTCTCCATAATTTTTGCTAATGGAGAGAGAAGAGCAATAGGTCTAAAGTTGGAATAGTCAATAGAGTTTCTGCCTTTATGTAGTGGGATAATATGAGAGATTTTCCAGATATGAGGGATGGTTCCTTCTTGGATGGTTCTATTTATGAGTAAAGATATTGGGTAAGCAATTTCTTTGGCTGCTTTTTGTAAGAATAGGGGAGGGAGCTTGTCAGCAGAGGGAGTACAAGGTTTGAGTTTGAGAAGTAGTTTGAAGATGGTAGATGTAGAGATGGGTTGTAAAGAGAAGCTACAGTTAGAGTTTAAGTGATTGCTAGGAGGATAAAAGTTATTAGTATTTAATTGTCTAGCGAGAGATTGAATAGTATCAGAGAAGAATGAGTTAAAAGTATTTGCAGTTTGAAGAGGGGTGTCAGGGTTGGCATTTAGTGGGGAGGGAGTTTTAGCAGTACCTGGAGAAAGGAGTCTATTGATAGAAGACCAGAATTGTTTGGGTTTATTTAGGTTAGTTTCTTGTAGGTTGCAGTAGAACTTTTTTTATCAGTGAGGATGGCTTTTTTGGTAAGATTTCTAAGTTGCTGAAAGTGATGAAAATCAGAGCTGATTCTATGGGACCTCCATTTGTTCCAGATCTTATTTTTGGAGAGAATTAGTTTTCTAGTTTCATTTGAGAGCCAAGGGGCTGTATTAGATTTCATTCTAATAGTGCGTTCGGGAGCATGATTGTCTAGAATAGAAAGGAAAGTAGAATTAAAGAATAATACTGCTTCATTTAGTGAAAGAGTCTTTAAAGGGTTCCAGTTGCAAGTTCTGAGTTCGTTCTGAAATAGGTCGGTTTTAAAGTGTTTAGTGGAACGTATTTTTCTTATATTGAGGGGGGGAAGATAATCAGTCTTCTCTCTTGCAATGTATGTTAAACAGTGATCACTGCGGTCATCAGGCAGGGTCCCAACATTATAAGTGATATTACATTTGTTTATAAGAATCCAGTCTAATATAGTCTGTTTTCTGTTTAACTTATTAACTCTTGTTGTGGATGTAATGGTTTGGGTGAAACCGTTTAGGTTAATGTGAGAGATGGGATTATCGGTATTAATAGCATTCCAGTCAATATTTAGGTCGCCAAGAATGATAGTTTCTTGGGGGTAGTAGTTGGAAACCCAATTGAGAAAGTCTTCTACAACTGGTATGTTGTTTCCTGGAGGTATGTAAATGCAGATGATGTAAAGGGCTTTTTTGGCATTAAGTTGAAGTTTTGAGATGATGGCTTCTACCTTACTATCTTGGGTTGGACAGGCAGGTAGGGTAGAGATATTAAGATGGTTCTTAAACAGTATTGCTACACCACCACCCTTTCGTTTGTTACGGTCAAGCCTGAGTATATTATAGCCTTGTGGTATAATCTCAGTATCGTTAGTGGCTGGCTTTAGCCAGGTTTCAGAGAGACAGAGAATGTCAAAGCTGTGTATATCTAGGAGGGTATGAAGGTAGGGTACTTTGTTGTTTACACTGCGTAAAAAGTTCAATATACATGAAAGCATGAAACCTGATAATGTTAAGGAAAGCAATTTACTACTGCATTAATAATGTTAGGGAATAACAAGTGTACACTGTATTTATAATGATGTTCAGGTAATAAATTACAACTGGATTCATTATGTGAAGGGAATACATCATCTGCATTCATACTTTTCAGGAAATAAAGTACACCTGCTGTCAGAATTGTTAAGGAAATAAAGTTAGTAATGCATACATTGTGGAATAACAGCTGTCTTTCAATGCCTGCATTATGTAAAGTGTTCAACAATAAAAACACTGTTAACTGCTTCATGTCACCCTCAGTAAAGGTTTGTTGTGCCACATGTTGTGTGTATTTTGGGCTTTTGGTCAGAAAATTGAGTAATACAAGTGCTGTGAAGTAAACATGGGTATAGTACTATAAAGTGAATGAAGGTTGGCCGATAAAGAACTGTTTTGCTAAAGTGTAGATGTGGAGCTGTACTACAAGATATTCTGCATTATGATATTTGTTCTGTGTTATAAGATCTGAACCTTGAATTGTAATGTGTAAGGTATTATAATGTGTTTCCCTCAGGATTGTCTTGTGTTAACCTTTTCATTTCAGCTATATGCATTCCTGAACATAGTTATGCTGATGCAGGCAAGTATGAAGCTGTAATAGCTGTAGACTGCATATATGCCATCTGCAACTGTATATGGGACTGGTAGCCAACCCAGCACCCCGATATGGTCTGTACATATCACACATGTTCCCATCCACTAGAGGTTAAATGCGTACACCTGAATAGTAATACTCAGTTCACCGACTATCTCTGTCATGCATGCATCTCATGCATGTGTGTTCAAGTGTCACTACAGTCTTGCGTGACACTCTACCTACATTACCAGGTCAGAATTTGTTACCAGGTGAGCTCTAGGCACATAACAGTCAATCAAACCACAGCATTGGTTCAGTAGCTCAGTTTGCTAAATGATATGTATGCTGCTCATTTTTCACACATAGACCAGGGTTCAAATCCAGAGACAAGTACTACTATATATGTATAGAAACACACAAGTACTACTGAATATGTATCAAAACAGTTATGTAATGTTAACTGATGTCCACCCCACAGGAATTACAGGTAAATAAATTGTCTGTAGTAGCTGTAACAATGGTATACTAATTTTTGTGTTCAGATGTACTAGTGTGTAAACAGCATTGCTCAGCAAGGTGATAAGACTTCATTAAATTAAATGTCTACAAGTACTCTACTATTCCAAGTTAATAAGACAAATAAAACTGTTTGTTGTTGTTATAGCTATATGCCTGTGTCTGTGAATGTCTGCTGATAATATAACCCCATGCTTGCCAAGACGGCAGGATACATGTGAACTCTCTGTACTATACATGATGCATGTCTCTGAAGTGCCTCACTGTCACGGGTAGTGATCACTGTTTCCAAAACCCTTGGACACAGATTTAACATCCAGTCAAAATATGTCAGTAGCACACTCACACAACATCAGTGCTCAGTGCACCTTGGTAGTCATATATGTTCCCCTGACATGTAATAATCCCCTGTAGTTATGTAACTGTAGGTGTTATAGCTTGGCCAATACTGTCCCATGTAGATAGCGTGAGAGGTATGTATGTGCTACAGAAGATATAGGGCACTTGTAGACATAAAAGTGAGGGCAGACGTGTAAAGTATAGAACAGTACTGTTGCAATAAATATAAGTCTATACTGTTGTTAATGGAATGTCTCTCTATCTCCCCCAACCCTTATCTGCATCACAAATATTATTATTGTTATAGTACAGGTATGGTTTCTATTTCACATATGTTGATCTCAAAAACTTATGTTGGGCCTTGTGTTTTATTATTGTTACATATTACAATGGTTGCATACTAACATACCTTGTTGAAATACCAATGTTGTTGGCCTTTTGCCGTAACTGTTACTGGCATGCTGTTACAATACTGGCTGTTATCCCATTTATTGTTGTGCGTAAAATATACTATGCAATTTTATTGTTCTGGGTTAATTGGAACACCCATGCATGCTGTTATAACTAATGTTTAAATGTTCTGTGCATGACTAACCTATACACTTTGAAAACACCTCAACACCATAGCACGAGTGGGTAGGCCGGTACCTGTGGACCCACCTACCCCACCTCATCTGGCTGTGACACTGGGTCCCAGCACATCTGACCCAACCTGGAGCTGCCGCTTCCACTGGTCCTGTACCACCCACAGGTGGAACCACATCAGGGGACAAGGCCTGTCCCCCCCAGGCATGAGTGTTTAACCCCCTCATGTGTTATACACTGCCCCTGTCTGCCATCTTGTCTGTCTTTTCTGTTTGCAAATGCTACATCTCCTACCCAGCTTACCTCCTACATGTACCTATATCCTTTCCCCAACATTCCACTCTCTCCTTAAAAAAAATGGGCATCTGTCTCACAAAAAATATTGCCCTGTACATAGCTCTCCATTTCGCCCATACCTACATTGCCATCAGTCAATCATCACAACAATTAATCAACAAAGTTATGTTACCCACAACCCTCTCTCTGGGATATGATGCTCCAAATTCCAAATTGTCCACAACATGCACAGCTGTTGCTGCACAAGAAATAGAGAGCTATGGTCCTGTCCTACACCCATCCTGCACATTCCTACCTGCCTTTCATGTTGTTTTTTCCCCCTGCTTGACCCCATTTCACCACTTTCCTATCACCTCTATTTTCTTTTCTTTTTTGGAAATAGTGCTGATTTAAGAGGGGCTAGGTGCCATGCTGCATCACGGCACATTGTGCAAACCAGCTTAAAACTGCTTTAATCATCTTCTGTCTTTCTGACACTGTTCTACATATCAGCAAAATTATCACTCTGGCAAGTCTCAAACCCAGGATGCTGCCAACTATGGCATAGTGCATTAGCCTACACAGCTTCTGTGCTACAGAGCTACTAGGCCACTCAGCTTTGAAGCCTAACAGGTGTTTCCATAAACTTATCCTGTTTATCAGTGATGCACAGCAGAAAAATGTATGGTCATGCCAAGTGTCAAACACAGGGCCTCGTCAACTAAAGCACAGTGCATTAGCCTACTAGGCCACAAAGCTCTGAGGAACAACAGGTGTTTCCATAAACATATGCTTATTGCCAGTGATTCACTGCTTGTACATATAATGGGAAAAATGACAAGGTACTTGGGAATGTGATATAGACACCAAACCAGTACACAGGTAAATAAATGTTGATGGATGTACGTGAGGCCTAGGATATCAGGTAGAGATGACAACTGCCAACTGTTGCCGAATGTCCACAGTTGTACTACCTACATTTAGCACACTTGTCACACAGCCTATGCTGTATGCTGACGTACTGGCAAGTCAGTACACATTGAGATTATGAAATCATGACAGACACTTCAGTGTTACATGTCATACACATCCAATCACACATGTTCATGCCAATCCTGTGTAACTGACCGTACGCATGCACAAATGTCTTGCAAATACACCTGCTATAGTACTGACTCCGTAGTTCAATTTGTTACATTCCTAGCATGTTTAACATTTTTCCACTCACAGTTCTGGCTTCCATTCCTGTGTGTTGCATGTGAAGTACATGGTTGTCAGAACAATTAAATGACTGATCCATGCAATTTTAAGCAGATCTTTTTTCTGCTACTGCAGTTACTGCCACCCATATTAGAACCTGAAAGGCCTGTAGGTTGGGACACACTTCACAAATATGTATAGGTGTCCTAAATGTCATCTACCACTCTCTGGATGGCATTATTGCATAACATATGTACCAGAGGCACATGTCTCTCCTGGACTGTTATGGGTACCCTCACCCTGGCTATGCTGTGACAACAGAGCTGACACTGCTCCCTCACTGACATATACAGCTTGCTGTCCCACAATGTTTTAGCAATCCCCAGTATGGCTCCTGGGCAGAATGCAGCAGCTGCAGCCTGCAACATATACATCAGTATGTTCCGCTACCTCCTACAGACATACCATACCTCCCAAATATCTAGAATAGGGAACCCACACAACACCCATACATAAAGGGGTGGGGTGGGGCATGGTCAAGTGACAGGGACATGTGTCAAAGTCTTCCCCCTACAAACATACACAGCTGACAGACCAGCGGTTACTGCAGCAGCATGCATTATTCTGATGCAAATGACATGTGATACTCACATTTGTCTGTCTCCTTACTGACCTCAACCCACATTGTTAAACAGTAAACCGCCACATAATCAGAAGTCTGTTCACAATGGTCAAACATAGCATGCAAAACTGTGGACATACCACATAAATCCAAACCATGGATAGTATTTTAACTGACCCACTGTGATGCTGTAGTCCCCACACCTCAATAATGTCCTTCTCACAGGCGAGGAAAAGGGTCAAGGCCTACACGAAGGCCTCAAATACAGCACTGTGTTGCCATGACTTTGGCTAATGAAAATGCAACCCAGCTGTTCTGAATGCAATTAGCAAGTCTGAGCCACAGATTGGTGCACAGACAATCAGCTGTTCATAAACATTATCTACAAAAGGCATGCTGCTGTCTATGGTACACAGGTCTGTGACCTTCTCTGTGATGACAGACTGTGCTATAGTAGCATTCTACAACAGGATTTCTGCACATAAAGGAGTACAGCACTATACCAGGTATGTAATAGTATTCCTCATGTAATCGGATGCAGCTGGGGGATGCAGGCATGGGAAATAGGGATTACCACAATAGAGGTCTGTGGTAAATTTCTTGGAATTATATGTTGCTGTTAGTCAACTGTTCAGCTGCTACAGGCTTCCCTTTTGCCTCTGTCTACTGTGACATAGATCACAGCTTTGGCCCTTGAGTCCCCCCAGCAATGGTCAACTCATATACGAACGTGACTAGATTGTATAGTAAGACAATAGTGACAGTCAGTAGTGGTGGATACAGCTGCCATATCACATGATTTACTGTCAGTCTGCTCCTCTCACTCTGTGAATGTCACGCAGGCATAGTTCAAAAATTGTCCAGGTGTCCCTGACTGTTCTTGACATAATCTGGCTAGGTCACTGTATACTCAACACCTGTCTATCATCACCTGAGAGCTATGGCTAGCATATCTGTTAACCCCCTACAGCAGGACAGCAGGTTATAGCCAGTAGTAGTGGAGGGACACAGGCTCCACCTCAGAATCTGAGTGTACATATTGAGCATGCACCATGAGGGAATGAATACAGTACCAGATATTAAAGTACCATAACTGTTTTCTGAGGTGTCTGGCCTGTGACAGCCAGATTCCCCACAGTCTAGAAACAACCATTACATATTGTCCAACTGTTTTCCAGACATCCACATTTGTCTGGCAGGGGGTCCACATATATCAGGGACATGTACACATTCTGCAAACATCTCTGTACTGTGGATGTTGGACACTCACAAGGAGGATACACTACAACATGCTTGCAGTGCTGTCTGTAATTGTGTTGCACAGATGTTGCTGGACTGTCCCCATACACCTGTGGTACCACTCACCTATTTGTTGGATAGTGGATGTATGTCATAGTACTGGTATGTCACCCAGAGGGGACACACTACAGTAGATGGCAGTGATGAGAGTCCATCACAGCACATAGGACCATAACTGGGGTACCTAGGATCATACAAGGTTACTAGGCTATTGGCCATGAGGCTCTTACAAGACTAGCCATTAGTTTATCCACAGCAGAATCATCAATCAGCACCTGTTGCCCCTGTCATTGAGGGACACAGGTGGGACCCCTGGGACAGATTTGTGGTATTCCATCCAGTCATCACTGTTACACTTGATGAGGGTCTGGATGGTACTCTGTTTGACATGTATGGGAAGTGCATTCCTGATACAGGGCAGCCTTGGTGAGACAAACCTGTCTCTCTGGCAAGTTTTGTTGATGTTGCATATCAGATTTAGGCCTGTTGTGCTGGTAATGCGTGAGGAACTATACTCACATATATGGGGCAGCTGTTGAAGGGCAGGGTCCAATATTACCTTGTAGGCATGCTACAGCACACCTCTGGCCAACCTGTCTGATACCAAGTGAGGCACTACTGATTAGAGGCTGTCTGCATGGGACAGATGTTGGAGGCCATGGATTACTTTTGTGGGTATTAGCATGGGCTTTTCAGTTGGTACAGATGTCTGGATAGGTACATATCAGATAGGCCATTGTACTAAATTATTGTTCTACTGACTGAGGACTATACAAAGGTAATGTCCACCTTTTTTTTCTGGATTCACTCCCTTTACCTATGAGTTGAACCACGTACAAGGACATCCTGCCACTGCCACTACATGATGGTTGAATGCAACATTGTTATCAAACTGAGTTCCCAGGTCTCTCAACACAGGTTATGTGTTTATGGGGTTGCCAATGATGTGGCAAACAGTGGGTCTCTGTCCTTGCCATATGGTATGATGGTACTGTTTTTTGCATTTAGCTTCAGTCCAGGACCTTGCCACCAGTCTGTACCCAATGTAAGACCCAGTTGCAGTGCGTTAACATCATTTACTGGGTCAATGACAGACAATACACCCCAGCCTTAGTCAGTACCTACAAATGTGGGTGGTGGTGGTTAGCATTCATGCCTAGATACATGTGGGTTATTGAGGGGCAGCGTCTACTCATAGGGCCTCAACATGTATACATATTGCACACACATAGGCAACACAAAGTAAGGATGCCACCTTAACAAATGCCTTTTTTAATTTCTCCAAGTCTTTTCGGTTTCTAATACCATGACAGGAATGGACCCCATTCCTAAGTCAAAGTATGATTAAAGTTCATGAAATTAGTATTGTTTCACTCTTTGGCATTCGCCAAAAGTGCTCTTTGGAGCACCCGCAATGTGCCCAGTAGTGACTCCTTCTGCAATTCATATGGTGTTACATGAATTGGTAACATATCTAAATGCAATTGTAAATTCTTTTTTATAAGACCAGTTGCTCCTACTACTATTGGAACTGTCTGTGTATCTTTCTTCCACATGGCTCTCATTTCTGCCTGCAGATCCAGGTATTTTATGACTTTGTGTCTCTCTGTACGCAAGACACTGTAGTCACTGAGTGTGGCGATTTCAATGATCAATGCTACTTTTATCTTCTTTTCTGGGACCACCATATGCGGTTTTCTAGCATCTATCTTTTGAACTATTGGTATTGGATGATCCCATGTGATATAAACATCATTTTTTTATGATTATTTGTGGCTCATGTTTCTAGTGTTTTTCAGCCACTTCGATACCATAATATTTGCACAATCTCCAGTGTAGCAGTCTCACCACAATATTATTCCTTTCAGTATACAGTCCCTCTGTCATTAGTGAGTCACAACCAGCAACAAGATGTGTGACAGTTTCCAGTTCAGTTTTACAAAACCTACATATGTCTGTTTCTCCCACATGTTCAATGGACTTTGTAAACCAACGTGTATGTAGCCCACTATCTTGGGCTGCCAATATTAACCTTTCATTTCTTGATGTGAATTCACCTCTCCTTAACCATTTCTGTGTTCATTCTTGATCAACATGGGGCTCTTCCAGAAGTTTTCTATACTTGCAACTATATTTATGTTTTTTCCACATTTCTTGCCTTCTCATCTGGTCTTTCGTATTATATTCTTTCTTTTGTTTTTTAGCACATTCAGTTGCTGTCTGTTTTTTATCTACTCTGCTATCATTTCCATTCCTGCTTGAAGTTGATATGCTTCTGCTAAATTAAGCAGAGCTGTCATCTTAGATTTATTCTCCTCATGTTTCAAAACTTTCACTACATTTGGATCCTGTGAAGTCAGCAGATATGTATGGAGTCCCATGATTGTAGATCTATACATGTAATCAATTTCAAGGAGGCCCATCCCTCCTTCGGAACAGGGAATATATAATCTTGGTATACACACTGCTTTTATAAATCATTTGGTAAACATGAAGCATCCTTCTTGTTTTAATCTCCAATCTAGCCAACACTTTTTGGGGCGAGTCAATCATTCCAAAACTATAAGTTAGGACAGGAAGAGCAAATCGGTTTATGGCTTGGATCTTGTTCCTAGATGTCAATGCTGTTTTCAGGATTAATTTAAGTCTTCTAAAGTACTCCTTACTGAGCTTTATTCACATTTGTTCATGTTTTATTGCCGATCCTTCATCCATTCCCAAGTATTTATACACTCTCTCTTGCTCAAGTTCTTTTATATCACATTCTTGTCCCAAACTTATGTTTTCCTGGTGCTGCAGTTTTGCTTTTTTAAAGGTTGCTTTTGCACATTTATCAAGATCAAATGACATTCCAATATCATCTGAAAAAGTTTTGACAACTTGCAGCAGTGCTTTCAGTTCCTCATCTGATGAGCTATATAGTTTTAAATCATTTACAAAGAGAAGATGAGAAGTCATTAAACTTTGTTGTTTTCTAGAAGCCAAATGTCCAATGTGGGACACTTCATGTATTATCGTGAGAGCTGACAGGACAAACCATAGCCACGACAAGTGCAAAGGACAGGACTTCTCTTGGTCTGCCAATATGACATCTTATTTTTGTAGCATTTCCCTAGATTATGCTATGTTTCAGAACATTAAGGTGTTTCTGATGTGAAATGACTACTTTATGTAACTATTACACACATGTAGGAAATGTTTGTTGTCCTACATTCTTGGGACCCATGTATTGTTTTAGTTGTTTTCACAGGATACATCTGGCCAAACATGGACTACAACCTGCACAGTGGGACAGGTGTTGGGCCTAACACAGCCACACTGCTGCAAGGGGACATACGCATACTCACACACAGACACACACACACACACACACACACACACACACACACACACACGCACGCACGCACGCACACACACACACACACACACACACACACACACACACACACACACACGTGCGCACGTGCACTCATGAACCACTCTTGTTGAGAGTGGAACTCCTACCTGTCTAGTTGTACATACTATAGCTCTACATACATATTGCATGCACCACGGAGCTTATATGTTTTTGTAGTGTTGGACACTGCTATTCAGGTGGAGGACATCTGCAGGTGCTGTAAAGGATGCCACTGGGGTGTTAATAGGTTTATACAGGCCCTCAAAATGGTACAACCATTGCACACAAACACAGGGAAGACAGCCACACTGCTGCAAGGGGATATGCATACACACACACATACACTCACAGAGCAGCTAGTTTTCAGATTTAAACCCCTACCTATCTAGTTATATGGACTATAGTGCTAAGTATGTATCACATGTGCCATGGAGCTTATGTGCCTGGCGAGTGTCTAACTGTGCATCTAAGGAATTCAAACAAAATTAGCTAAGTGTAGGAGCATTCCCAGTATGACCATCATTAATTCCAATGGGACTCCAGGCCAGACCTGCCTGCACTTCAGTCCAGGATTTTTTGTGCTACAGCCAATTGTCTGCTGAACCTGATGAAACAGTCCAGCACCTCCCTGATATAATGCCTGAAGGATTTCATGGCTCTATGCTGTCTGTAATATCTGACTCATTTCTAGGGTGTGTACAGTGTGTATTGGACTGAACAGAGTTTTGCATAATATGTTTGCTACATTTTACATAGCACTGTGATTTACTGGTGTGTCAGTGGCAGATCATTATAGATAAATGTGAGAAACCACCAACAGACATTTGGATTATTGACTCCATACACTGCAGAGAACCCATGCTACTACACAAACTGTTCTATTCTGCACTTTCTACATTTGTCTGTCCAGTAGTTCCTCCTTCCCGTTATATGTGGCCTTTGTCCTGCCCTGATCCAGTTCCTGGCTTTGTCCACAGTTGCTGCTCTATGTATTTGTAAGTATGCTGTGACTGGGGTAAGAGATGTGACACCACACACAGGGTTCTGGACATCACACCTCTGACTGTAACTGTTTCACAGGTTGTCCAGCATTGTGCCCCATACGTCTGCTCTGGTCCTCAGATGATTTGTGTTGTACTGTTATTATAAGGCTACATGTTGCCCATACCTCTCAAACTCTTACAGCCATTAATCTGGACAGGGCCATATATAGAGAGATAGGCCCAAACATCGGGACAAGATTTTAATATTGCTATTACAAACTTAGACAGTTGGTAGAATGGTTTTGTATTAGCATACATTTTCCAGTGGGTATGAAGTCTGCATCTCAACTGTCTGTCATTAGCTTCTCACAGCAACCATTATTGATTTGCCAATAGTTTGCCAGAAAACTGCAATGTTATGACAAACAGAACAGATATATGAGCCATAAATGTGGACATTCTGCTAAACTCTGTACATTTGTGAGGTATGGATGGTGCTCACTAACTTATTGTAAGTACTGACACAGTTACATGACATCCTTTATATCCTGGTGCTACACTGACTTGTTACAACATGCTGTTCTTCTAGCCAAAGTCTAGGTTACTCAGGGCTGTGTACTGTCTATATATGTGGCCTCCTGTCCCTCCATCATCTCTGTCTTCATTCAGATTTCTTGCAGTAATAAATACTAACATATGGACAGTCTGTAGAACTCCTACCACAGGTGTAGCTCACATGCAAAACAGTAGGTGCAGCCAGTCTTGAACCATGTATCCCATCACCCATAGTAATATACTTACCCACTCAGCCAACCACCAGACAGTGCAGTTTACGTCCTGACACTATCAACCACAGACAACCATAGCACTTTGACCCCTGCATATTGGGGAAATGGTACATGTCACCAGGTTGATTGGGACAGCCCAGGGATTGTGTGGTCTGCTGCTATTACCTTACAAACATACTTTGACTACAGTTGAATGGTGACACGGGTGTGTTGGAGGTAGGGGACTCTAGCATTCATAGTCAAGCATCTGTCTTGTGATCCCACTATATGTCATCCCCTCACATAGTGCAGTGGGTTTTGCTGGCTTAGGGCCTACTGCATATTATGCATTAGCCAGTATTGGACAGAGAGTCCCTGTTGTCCCACACAGCTGTCAGTTGTCTGCAGCTATCCTGGTAGCCCACTCTATTCCTTTGCATACATGCATTAGGTCCATATATATGCTACCACAGTCTACTACCCCATTCATTTGTTGTAAAGAAGAGTGAATTACCTTGTGCCTGCAGTAGTTGAGATAACAGTGCTTCAGACCTGTCTCTGTCTGATGCATGCAGTATACAGCTAATACATGGTAAAGTACAGGTTGTGCAGTGTGGCTGGCATCGTTTTTATTATGTATGTGAGTTAGAGTGAGGTGTCAGTCCCTAGGACCATAGGTTGTCAGTGCATGTGGTATGTGTTGCCAATTTGCCAAGGCCAGGGCATACAGGGCACACCTACATCTGCCTACATGGATAGGTTCAGGGGGTTCCTCCTCTGAGTCCCCCTGTGGCTGTGGGGACCTTGGCTTTGGTGGGGGAGCTGTGTGTCCCTTCTCTGTGATATTCCTGCCGCAGCTGTTTCTGCAGGATCATATTGTGTATCATGGCACATACTGTGAACATATGTTCACATGTGGCTGGAGAGTACTGCAGGGCTCCATCATATATATCGAGGCAGTGGAACCATGACTTGAGCAGCCCAAACACACACTCTACGGTGTTCCTAGTTTATACTTGTGCCTCATTATGGCTTTCTTCAGTAGGTGTGTGTGCATTCTTGATGGATGTCATCATCCATGGTTCCAGTGCATAGCCAGCATTTCCCAGTAGATGGCTGCATGGGATATCCCCCATGGCAAATGTCTGGTACAGCTGTGAGGCATGCTAGATGTGGGAGTCGTAACAGCTGCCAGGGCTGCCACATTACACATTCATGATAATGCCCTGGGCATTGTACATGACCTGGGGGCTGATGGAGTGATACCACTTGCAGTTGACTTGGATCCTACCTCTTCATCAGGTGGTGCTTTGATGTGCACATGAGTGCAGTCTATGGCACCCAGTACCTCAGGGTAGTATGCTACATGGTGGAAGAGATGCATATTGCTGACCCTCTCCTCAGGGGTGCAGGTTAAATAAATGTACTCACTGGCATGTGCTTGCATGGTATCCAGGAACTGGTGGAGTACCCTGGAGACATATACTTGTGAGATCCCCATTATGTCTCCAGTTAGTATTTGAAAAGTACATGTAGCTAGTATCCTAAGGACTACACAAGAATTTGTTTCCAATGGGATGGGTTCCCTTTTGTTGGATCTGGGTCTGGGTTGAGGGCTGCATAGTTTGTTGAGTTCTTGTAGTATGTCCCTGTCCTCCATGTAACACTCTACAATCTCCAGCTCATGTAGCACCTGGAAGGTTACTCTGGGCTTGAACACTCTCCTCCTCCTCCTGGGCCTATTGTCAGCATCATCATCTTCTCTGATCTCAGCCTCATGCACATACAGATGTAGCAGAGCAGCAGCAACCCCTTGCATTTTGTCAGTTAAAATTCCCAAGTGTGTACTCCAAAGGTGCAGAGTATGTGGGAAAATCAGATTGTAGGGCATATGCATACTTTATAGTGGTGTGCTGCAGTTGCAGCCTGCATGATTGACTCATTATGCTGCATTCCACCTGATAGGTATATCATTGGGGGTTTGAATGGGCCAGTGTCTGTTGAACAGGGCTTATCAGTCATTTCTACCTGACTGGCTTTCCCAGGCTATTTTTTTTCTAATTCTTTCACTGCTAAGCAGTGCTGTGTGCTGCACAAACCCGTGGCACTAATGTAAACAGTGCTCAGCAGTTTTGACACTTACCCAACCACGGGCATGCTCAGCTTTTCTTAAACTAGCTAAAACATGCTCAGCAGCATCAGACACCCCCCCCTGTTTAGTTGTGCTTAGCTGAATGCAAACAGGCACTGCTGAGCTCCAATCCACTTTAACATAAAGTGAGACACCCCCTTTTGATGTCACCTACCTGTTCTACCACTACTTACATGGTCCTAGTCCTATCATGGGTTGTATCTGTGGACAATGCAGCCCTTTTTGCTATTCAGCAACTCCAGCTCATTTACATACAGCCAACTGAGTATACTCTGGATACTTCACTACTCCAGGGCCTGCCTCCATAGCAACCACTGACACCTGCCATTGTAATACCCTGCATGCTGAGCACTATAATGCAATATATTTGCAAATGTCTACTTTTCACTTTTTTGGACTTTGAAATTTTTTTTCATAATGGCATGTTTGCACAGCACTGCGAGCCACGCACATGTAATATATGTATTAAAAATATATATTTTTTAAGGATTTGCATTGCTTTCTGGACTCACTGGCCATAGTTTTGGCCATTTGCTTGCCTACAGTACCATATCCAGCCTTTTTTTAGGCTTTTATAGCTCCTGCTTAAAATTTACAGTCCAGTACATGGTTTCTATCCTTGTACATTCCTTACACCAACATGACACCCACACAGGTGCCTTTCTGCTTATTGGATCGCAAATCAACCTCATTTGCATGGTTTTCACCAGCTTATGAGGTGATTTGCATTTCGCAGACACTTCTGTGTCTGCAAGCTTGTGCACGCCCCTCTGTCCTGTTTACTGGATCGCTCAGCGTCGGTGTTCCATGTTGGGGCCGTAACACTATGCCTACTCAGAGAATCCCTCTATGTAGGCTTTATTGAATTCCATCCATGGTGTCTGACATTTTACTAGAGAAAAGTTAAATGCCATGCATATCATATTCATGTGGCATGAATCACTGGCTATTCACTACACAAGCAGGAAATGCTCATCTCTTTATCCTGCAATATGCTTTAGTCATATAGAAAAGGAGGTTACAGTAGTCATGTGTAAGATTCAAACATGAAGGGAAGACGTTTCAGGTTTGTATTAGTGTTAGTGGTAGTAGTGGTGGGGATTTAAACTGGTTTTCAACTTTGTTTCAGAATTGATCAGTTTCCACTTTGCATGAAAAAGAAGTCTTTCTGGCTGGCGCCATGATACAGATGGATGGATTCCTGATGGTATTGTACTGTAAGAGATTTGGATTAATTTAGTGAACCCACTCCCTAAGGAGTCAGCCCAGGTGGTGATAGGTGGCATTTTGCCAGATCACCTATCCTGGGGGTGGAAAACAGCTTTCCTGAACACTACAACAGCCCAAGGTGGAGGTTGCAGACTTCAGTCTTTCTCCAAGGAGTGGAAAATTCACTCATCATCAGACTTAGAATCCCATTGATGTTGTTGCAAATTGTCAGGCATGGGTTGGGATAAAAATTAGGACAATAAAATAAGAATGCAGCCTGCCCAAGTGTGGCTACTCATTTTGATCTGACTGCTACTTTAGCTGAAAATGTGGCTGACCAGACAGTGGGGAAACAAAAGGTCAAAAAGAGGGAAGAAGATCTGGTCATTGACAATCAAGGGCATGAGGGCCAAAAAAAAAAAAAGCTTGTCCATCTTTCAAAGATGCTGCAGCTTGAAGAAATCTATGTATACTCCTACAAAGCTCCCAACCTATTTATTTCCAAAGGCAGGTGGGATATGTCTATGCAACAGCCCTTCAGCTATGTTCTTAGCTCTCAGAACCAAATGCCATGTGAGATGAATAAGCAGAAAGGTAATGGGACACACTGTGACAAACCAGCAAAGTTTGCTCACTGGCAAAGGACTTTTACTCAGTAGAAATATTCTGAACTTTTTAGGTGAAGTAAGCCCAAATTGCCTTTTTTCACTGAAGTCACTTATACTACCAAAATGCTATCAGATTACTTAAACACATTTTTGCAGCAGATAAAATAAGTTATATTTGTTAATATGTTGAATGTTGGCTGTAGATCTGACAGCTAAGGATATGTGTTCCGTCAGTCTCTTGATTATGGAACCAAAAGCCATTGGTTTTCTGACATGTATATGATGGATGGCTACTTTTTGTATCTTACAGGTGCTTTGTACAGTTCCCAAAACATTTACGTGCACACATGGTACATGCAAAATTATATGAATCTACCTGCAGTATTTTTTAAATTATTGTGATGTCAGTTTTAGTGATGATAAAGAAAATAATGTGATGGCATGGCACAATTGCGCATACATATCAGCTTTGGAAAGAACAGAGCTTTTTTGTGGGCTAGATTTTTTTTACCTTTCTAATTATGTCTATATAGTATAGTTTATTAAAACATTGCAATTTTTGTAGTTGTTTTTGGATTTTTAACACCTGTGCAGAGAGGCTTGCTTTGTTAGAGGAAAAGCAAAATTGCTAAGATAGCCATAACATATAGCGTGCCTGTTGAAATAATAGCTTATGCTTGAATAAGCATATACACATAAATCACCACTCACTTGCCAAGATTATGATAAATGCAATGCTAAGCAGGTTATAATAGCACCATTCCTTTTTTTTTCTATTGTGTTTGCCAAACAACAGTATGGGAGTCGAGACCTGACATTTATCATTTAACTGAGCTTAGAGATGCTAAGAAGGGCTATAATCAAGCCTTCGCCATTGCCTGATAGCAGGCTTACATTTCATGATATCCAGTCAGACAGACATAGTTCTCCAAAAAAGACCAGATATTTCTATCATTTCTGCAGTTTCAATGGAGGAATGTATCTTCTTCTTCATGACATTATTTTACTTATTATGTTTTGTGTCCTGTCACTTGTTTTTAAAGAAGAGTTAATAATTGCATTTATTTGCTGTTTTCCGCTACCTGAAGATGCATCAGGAAAAGAGGCAAACTGGAACTTCTGGAAATACAGAGTAACTCCAGATGCAAAGGTGGTGAATGCTTGGGTGCCTTCAATTCCTGTGGAAAAAGTCTGACCATATGTTACACAACTTGTGCAACACCTCATCCACAAAAAGAAGGATGAACTATAAACATAAGATCTGGAACAGACTGCATTTTTAAAGACTGCAGTTTTATTTTAAATATGAAAAGTTGACCTAAAAGACTCAATAAAGAAGTGAATGCCTGCAGTATTGGAAATCAAAGAGTTATGTCCACCCTTACTTTAAGTGTTAACATAGCTTATTTTGTAACGTTTTCACTATTGCATATATCTGTTCAAAACTGGGTCCTTTTTACACACTAGTGGTTCAAGAATTTCTGTCTCAGTTGTTCAGCAGTAATTTACAGCTTCATTGAATGTTGTCTAGATTAGGTGTTGAATTGTAATCTTACTGTAGTATTTATTGTATGTAACACTCTGCTGAACTACATTATTGATTATACTGTAGATAGCTTATATATTGGGAAAGCTTGCTGTGGTACTGACAGCATCAAATCAGTGGGATTACCTTAAGAACACATACCCAAATATATTTCACTGGCATAAAATACTGCCCATACGTATGATTATAATGAGATATGCTACAAAGTTGTGCGAGAGTCTTCCAATGATGTTTTCCAAGCTGAATGGGATCAAGAATTATATACACATACTATCAGTGGTCATGTTGTGCCTTCTGTGGAAGGTGGGGCACCAGGCTGGCAACTCAACACTGTAAAACTCCACTGCCAGTCATGAGCGGACAGGTGATCCGCTGTGGCGAACCCTAACCAGGAAAAGCCGAAAGAGGAAGACTATCAGTGGTCATGTTATAGCAGATAAAGAGGAGTATATATGTACATTTCTGATATATTAGATCGATAAAATATTTCAAAAAGGTATATCAAAATAGCAGTGTAAAAGCCCAGCTCTTTGGTGTACAGTGATAAAGCTCTGACACGACCCAAATGACCCAAGTTTGATTAGTGGCTTGCCTGTTGTAAGAGCTAGGCGGGAGAGCTTGAGTGAGCAGCTAATACTGGTTTGCCCATCTGCTGGGGGAGGATGGGATTTGTTGGTTCTAGTTGGAGTAAATGCTCATGTGCAGGTGGAGGCCTGTATGACACCAATGCCTATAGGACTAGAAGACATTGGCTTGGTAAATCCCAAGCATGTGATGGTAGGCCTCATGGGGAATGTGTGTGTGTGTATGTGTGTGTGTGTGTGTGTGTGTGTGTGTGTGTGTGTGTGTGTGTGTGTGTGTGTGTGTGTGTGTGTGTGTGTGTGATTTTGTGTGTGTTTGTGTGTGTGTGTGTGTGTGTGTGTGTGTGTGTGTGTGTGTGTGTGTGTGTGTGTGTGTGTGAGAGATGGAGCATGTGCATCAAGGGAAATGTAGCTGGATACCCTTGCAGTGATAGAGTACCCACACTAGCCATAAGTGGTAGGGTTAGAGCCATTATACAACATCCTTGATGGTTGCCTGTGTGATTGTTGTCACCCATGGGATATAGAATTGTATGGGCAGGTGAGGTGGCTCTATGTTTGGCAGGCGAGGGGCCAGTAAAATGATCTAGAAAAAAATGACACTATGCATGCATTAATTGCCCACAGTTTTTACAGTAATTGCTACATAATGGCTGAAAATGTGACTTCTATCCTTTTTTCAGGAACCATCACTCATTAAAGCTGTAGGCCACTATGTCCTGCTAACTTTCCTTTTTGTATAAAAGTAAAACAGTGCACTACAGATAAAATATGATGTAGAATCATTACTGTAAACTGATCGCAAATAATCTACTACTAACGTAAAGTTATCTAGTCATGGTTAATTCTTTGAGATTATTCCACTTTCACAAAAAGTCAAATCTCATTATATTTGTTTGCTTCCTGCAAAATATTTATTTTATAAATAAAAGTAGGCTCTACCTAATAGCTCAGAAATGTACATTTGTTTGCCTGGCATGCATTGTACTGTTAAATCATAATTTGTTTTGCTTCAGTGACATCCTTTGCAAACCTGATGGTTCCCTGTGAAGTGGTTTCTTAAATGTGATCTGTAGTGGTTTATGATCCGTCTCGACCAACACTGATTTACTGTAAATATATTTGTGGAATTTCTCACATCCATAAACAATTGTTAATATCTGTTTCTGAATCTCAAAATATCCAGTCTGTGCATCAGTGAGTGCTCTCATATCACATGCTGCTGGTACAGCTCATATTTCAAATGGATTCACATCATCAGAGTTGGTGCATTAGTCAGGAGCAGTAAACCAGTTCCACAGAATCATAATTCTCTTTTATACATACACCTGTCCTTCCAACATGTTTATATTGCAGAAGATATTGAGATCCCTTGTGCAAGTATTTATGCCACCATTCAAATTATGAATGTGTAATAGGGTTGACAAGATAGGATCTGTTGAGGGTCCATATGCGAGCAGTGGTCGCACCTCAGTAGTCCATATATGAGGCAGTAAGTAGCAGTCTGTATGATACCAAGAAGAGTGAAAATAACTTGAGATAATCTGCATAGTTTTTATGATTTACACCCCTGATTTTATTTAGTGAGGAAGTGTTGCGGTTGTTCCGTGTGGCAAGTGTTTGGGTAGGCACACACCAAAAGTACCATTATTTTTTATAGTAATTTATAGATTCATAGGTGAGCATTAGACTAGCTGCCCTTGAGGGCCATTTTAAGCCGGCCAGTTTCCTTTTTTGTGCTTAAATTAATCTATCCCATTTGGTTAGAGATTGGCATTACCCCTTGCTTAGTCAATAATTACATATTACCACAAATGAGAATAAATGGGATCATACTGTAGATGACCAGTCAGAATAATAATAATAACAATAAATGTCTGACAAATGTTAAATTTTCCCTCTGTTTCACACTATGATTTAAATTTCTGTCTTAAAACTGCAAACTGTTTCCTTCTTCTCCTTTTATTGGTACATTTCTGCCCTGCAGCATGTGAGAACATTGCACATTTACATTTTCTGGCTTATCTGAGGTCCACTTGCAATGAAGTACAGCTGAAATTTCTGGCAAGTTTCCAAAAACATGAGGAAATTGTGGTGGTTATAGTTGTTTCATCTTGAAACTGAATGTAGAGGTTTGAAATGTTATTAAAAATGGTGGCTCATTATTTTGTGAAAAGTGTTTATGAAATATTAAGAGTGAGATTATTAATGCACATTTTGAAAGCTATAATAAAAATGGTGTCTCATTTGGACTGATATGTTACTTAACTGTGGTGCGGTACAATAATTTGAAGAAAAAATTACATTTGACCACCTGGTCACATGATCAGTCTTGTACTTCGGAGTCCTTTCATTTCTGATACCATGTAACATAGTTGTATCACAGTAATATCAGAATGGGAAAGTAAAGATGCATTGCACATGCATTATGTTCATACTCAAAACTCCTCATTGCAATTCCCACATGATGCCCATGCCTCTCAGCCTCTTATCACAAGAAATATGGAGAAAACCTAAAATAATTGGGGGGAACAAAGACCCCAAAATAGGGACATATTTTAAATATTGCTCTTTTAAACTTGTTGCTAGAATAATAGGATTTGTGTTAGCAGGCATCTTTCTGAAGGATATGAAGTCTGAATCTCAAATGTATGTCAATATTTAGTCATTATTTAGTGAACAGTTATCAGCGATTTGCCAGAAAAACCACAAATTGTATTAAGAATTGACCACAAATATAAGGAAAAATCTGAACATTTTGCAAAAATCTTGACAGTTAAGAGGTATGTTGATGGCTGAACAGATGATATGTATCATTTTACTGGAAACACTCCTCTTCCTTGAAGCTATAGACTATGTGCCAGTTACTACCTTATTTGGGTTATTAAAAGGTGAGGATAAAGTATTTACTCTTTCAGTGGAATCCCTTGTTTTCTGTCATACTTTTTCTAAAACTGCTTTCATTTTGGTATATGGACACAAAGCATTGATAGTGGAAGGAGGATCATGTTTTAAAATGCCCATGCAGCTCCACAGTCGGCTGTTGTGCAGCTGTCCTCCTGCTCCCTTCAAACGCCTATTACAGTCTTGATTACTTCATAAGAATTAAATACCACACATTTAAAGAATGAACTTATGTTTCCTTGGAGCTTCAAGTCTTCTGATTATTGTGTCTTTCTCCATCTTTTCTTAAGGAGCTCTGTGGTGGTACTGGGGACAGAATAGTTGAAACAAACCAGGTGTGCCTGAAATGAGACTGTGTCTAAGTAGTGCGGTAGTTTTATATGGTCATAGGTGTGCACTAGGCTAACGACCACTAAGAACTTTATAAGCTAATGCAACCGAAATGTGACCTACAAGTTTTATGTTTTAGACATTTTTATAGTGTGATTGTTGGCTTTGACATAAATTACAAACTATCTCTATCCTTCAGGGACATAGGCACCAGACTAGGGGTGAAGTTACAATTTCCCATCCACTGGAAGATATAGTAAGGGAGCGACTTTGCTTCACATGGCCGTGGAGCCTATTTTAGAGAATGGGAATTCTCAGAGATACATGTCTGTGTCTCAAATGTCACAAGCAAAATTCAAGTGTTTGGATCGAGTAGTTCTGATGCTGTTTGTTTTGTGGATGTGCAAAAATTCATCAGAGCTGGGTCCATGGATGCCTTGTACGGCAGCATAGGTCTCAGTAGTCTGGATGAGACTGAGTATAGAGATAGGGCTTTTAGGTGAAATTAAGGATATTGCTTGATTTTGTGTGTGAAAGAAGGCATATCCAACTGGCTTAGAACAGTGAGTTGATTAAGCTGTCTGGGCATCCATTATCTTGAATGCACTGAAACAGCATAGCAAGGTCAGCTGCCTTCTTTGACAAAGTGAAAGGCACGTGACCATAGATAACATTTCTGCAAGTTTAATATGAGAGGTGGTGGTGCATGATCTCACATTGTTTATGCTGGTATATAGGAAAAAGTTATGTATTGTTAAAAGATCACTGACTGTAGAATGATATATGTGAGTTGAATTCACTTGTGTCTTGTGCCTTGTAGAGTTAGTTGACAGTTTTTTTGTCCCCAGATGTAACTCATCTGATGTCCTTCTTTAATCTTTGTTGCAATATTTCTTACAAGAGAGGCATCCTGCCAGCATACCAAAGTCTTTGGCCCTTCCAAGTGCTGTATGTCAGACGTATGTTCTACATCCAAGGTGTAAGGTACCAGATGTATGTCCTACATCCAAGGTGTAAGGTACCAGACGTATGTCCTACATCCAAAGTGTAAGGTACCAGACATATGTCCTACATCCAAAGTGTAAGGTACCAGACATATGTCCTACATCCAAGGTGTAAGGTACCAGATGTATGTCCTACATCCAAGATGTAAGGTACATGACTAAAGTACAAGTTTCAGATCCTCAGAACATCTTTTCTGCTAGTCTGAATACTGTGTTTTGATTTTGGTGGGAAAGCTATTTGTCTTCTACAGCTCCGAGCCGAAGGCAGAAAAATACCCCATTGATTTTTTCTCATTACCCCATCTCTAGGTCCACTCCAAGTTGACTTCCTTTTTTCTCATTGTTGGTTTTATTGAAGGTTCATGTCATCTAGAAAGGGAAAATGTGAGTCTAGGAGGCAGATTCTCCATAAGGATAGAAACAAGCAATGCCTTTTTTGGCTGTGTGTAGAGCTCGACCACAGTGTGATATTTGCAAGGCATTTATTCTTAAGACCCTGCAAAGCCATCTGCCTTCTGTTTATGTCCATTTAGAGAATCAGTAGTTGAAGTTACTCACTGAAGGGACCATGGCTTCTGAATCTGCTGTATTTACATCCAGCTACCTTTTAAAAGAATTCAAAAAAGTAATGAATGGAGACTTCTGCTGCCCAGTGTCTGCTGGACATCTCTGTAGGGTCAGATGAAAAGGCTGAGGACCGTCCAATTCTGATGCCTGCTCTCTCTGTCTTGACTCTCTGGAAGCTGACACAGGGCATGCCATTCGCATATCGCCTATGACTGAACTGATGTCCGCTGTGGACATGAAGGGGGAAATGCGGCAGGTGATTTCTGAATAGCCTTGGGGTCCTTGTATGGGAAGAAATACCTAGTTCCCTTACAGATGTAAGGCAGGGTTCAGATTCTCCAAAGTTTGTTGGGGCTGAGGTTCCTGTTAAAAAGAAACAAAAAAACTAGGGATTTGGCTCCTGTTGCAAAACACCACAAAAAAGCAGTGGCAAGACTTCATTCAAACCTACTCTGGGTTTGCCAGCACCATCTCATGTCCTGTTGTTTTTCTTTCTTCCACTCCTTCTAAAAGACCTGGAGATTCTGATTCCTCTGATGATGGATAGGTTACAGATTCTGGGGAGGAATCTTTGACTTATTCCTCCCAGATTAACTGTCCTCTTTTTTTGGAGTCTGATGAAGGGGATACTATTACCCTTGACTCCTTGGTAGCAGAACTTTCTTTTGGGGACACCATTATCAAAATGATGGAGCATTTTCATTGGGAAAGTTCCCAGATGTCTGATGTTCAAAAGAAATACTGTGATCTCATACAGATTGTCCAAGATCTTCTGCAGTTCCTCCTGATTCCCAAGCTCCTGAATCTCAGCCTTCCCTGCTCCTAAAAAACAGATGGGTTCTGTAAGCTCTCTGAGGCTCAAAAAATCTTGTATAAGAACTCTTCATCTGACTCTTCTCTGATTTCCCTTTCAACTGGCAAACCTACTAAGTTTCTTGCCTCTTCCAAACTGTTCCTTTCAGACAAGGCTAGTAGAGCAATGGATAGGTAATAGGTATGGTAAGAAGGTATATAGCTCTGTTACCTTAAGTTTCGGGTCCATCAATTGCCAGACAGTTATGACTAGGTATATGCTTGCTCTTCTTGTTAAACTGGGGGTATGTGTTGGCTGACATGCCTGAGTCTAATTCTAAGACACCAGCCCTTTATTTGGTGCACTCTGCTTCCTACATAGCTTGTCATTCCATCAGATGCAGCTGCATCAGGGTGGATTTTTAGTAGGTATTCCTGACTTAGGCTATAGTTTCTCCCTGAGGATATGAAAGCAAACTTATTGGACTCTCCTTTGGCTACCCAAAAATATTTTGGTTTTGTTGCTGCAGATCTTTTTAAGGCATTTTAAGACAAGGGGAAGGTCATGCAAGACCTTAAGCAAGTTTTCCTCTCACCTCTATCTAAATATCAGAAGAATTAATCCAATAAGACACATTTTGTGCATTAGCATCATAAACAGCCTTTACCTTCTAAGATAGTTTTTTCTGGGAAACCCGCTCAAGATTCAAGGAGACAGAAGTCATAATTTCTGGACAGGTCAGCTTCTATTTTCTATTTGCAAGAGATCTCAGCAAAAGGGTTTCCAAGAGCTCAGGGGTTCATGTCAACCACTATTACAATATTTATTTTTGCAATACTCCATATGAGGAAGATCCAGTGGTATCTGAAGACAATTTGACTACAGTATTGTCACCCTCTGGACTTTCCCATTTTTCTTTTGCCTTGCTGAAGGAAGGAATTTCAGTGGTGGATCAACCAGATATCTCAGAATCTAGGTCTCTTTCATGTACTTTTGCCATGCAGGAGCTTTTTACAAATGCTTCAGAACTAGTCTTTGAAGCTTGGTCTGACCAAATTAGGGTCCAGGGGATCTGGTTACCACAGGAGGTACATGAGCATATTAACATCAAGGAAATTAAAGCTCTTATCCTGGCTTTTCAGGCTGTGCATTACCTTTCATCTCCAGGTCCACTCCAAGTTGTCATAGACACCACTGTCATGTGGTACACAAACAAATGGGGGTGGGGGGAGCAAAGTCTTACCATCTTTGCAGTGTAACTGTCATAGCATGGGAGTTTGCTATCCACCATCAGTTGATTCTTCAAGCAGTCTATATTCCATCAGAATTCAATGTTGTGGCAGGCAATCTGAGCAGATCTGGGGCAGATTTTCACCAGTGGATGCTTCACAGCAAGGGTTTCTGGACATTGTCCATCTGCAGCGTACGTCTCTAGTAGGTGTTTTTGCCTTTCCTCAGAAAATACTGTTCCACAAATTTTCTTCCAAAGTGTCCAGTCTTCTGGCTTAGAAAGCGGACTCCATGACTTTTTTCTTGGAAAGGAGTGTTCCCATATGCCTATTCCTCTCTTGCCAAAAGTCGTACACAAGACTATGTGGGACAAATCTGGAATCTTTTTGGTGACTCCCTTTTTGCCCAAACAGCATTGGTTTGCCCTTCTTTCTCACTTGGCCAGGAGAAATCATCACAAGTTACCCCACAGGCTGGATCTCCTCACATAGGACAATGGTCCTCTAGTTCACCCTCATCTTCTCACCCTTCAGTTGACTTTCTGTGTGATAGAGTTTTGATTCCTTTTTGACACCAGTTTTCTGAGGACATGCTTCATGTTTTGCAGGAGACCAGAAAACCCACGACTAGAAAATCTTATGTTGCAAAGTGGAAAAGATTTTCTTCTTGGTGTCAAACTAATTAACAGGACCCTCTTTTAGTGAGTATTCTTACTGTTCTTTATTTGTGTGAGTTGTTCAATTTTGGTCTAGCATACACCTCTGTTAAAGCTCATTTGTCAGCTATTTTTCTTATCTGCCTCTGAATCCACCATTTTCCTCTATGGTTGAAGCCAAACAATTCATCAAAGGTATTCTTAGCATTAGGCTTTGAAGAAAACCCATTCCTCCTTCTTTAAACCTTAACTTTGTACTTGAAAAATTGACTCAGCCAACTTTTGAACTGGCAGATTCTTCCTCCTTAAAACTATGTACCTGGAAAATTGTTTTCTTGGTGGCTCTGACGTCTGCCAAGAGAGTCTCTGAACTTCAGGTCCTAATGGCAATTCCTTCATTTTTGTTTTCACAAAACATTCCTTATTTTATGCCTAAACTGTTAAATTATGTACCTTTGAATTGGACCATCCATCTTCCCTATTTCCTTATCCTCACAATAGTGAGAGGATTCTCCATTTTTGCATTTGCATTGACAGCTCAGAAATTATTTAGACAAGACTAATAGTATTAGGCCATCTGAGCATTTTTTGTTTCTTTTCAGGACAAGAAATTGGGTTTAGCAGTTTCTAAGCAAACTATTTCTTCTTGGATTTCTAAAGCTGTTTCGTTTTGTTATACATAGGTTCATAGGTTCATAGGTTCATACTAGGCTATCTGCCCTAGGGCATTTATAAGCCTAGCCAGAGTGTGTGTGGCTTTCACCACCCCTTAGGATGAAAATACTATACCCATTAGTTTGCTGTGCTTCTGTCCAGCAGTGATACAGAGAATGATTCCCGGGGTAAACCTACGATCTCCCATCCACTCGTCAAGATTTCTCTTGAACAGAGTCAGTGAGGGGCTCTGCCTCACATGGACTGGGATTCTGTTCCATAGTGTAGGGAGTCTCTGGGTGATGAATCTGTCCCTCCAGCACGTCCTATTTATATCCGTGTTGAGGTTTAAGTCTCTTGCTCTCGTGGCTCTGGTGGATTTGGATTTTTTGAGGTGGAGCATGTCCATTAATTCCGGGCTGGACATGGCCTTGTATGTCAGGCACAGATCACCTCTGAGCAGACGGTATGCGACTGAATAGAGCTGGAGTTTCTTCAGTCGGGCATCGTATGACATATGTTTGAGCCCTTTATCCTTTTGGTGAGGAACTTTTGGGGTCTTTCCAACTGCTGCAGGTGTCGGGTAAGGTACATTCCGAATGGGGCGTTGTACTCAATCATTGGTCTGATAACTGAAGAGTACAGGGGTACAATGACCTCTCCTGATCTGGATGTGAATCCCTTCATGATCAGGTGGGCAATGTAGAAGGTCTTCCTAACCACTTTGGCAATGTGAGTGTCAAAGAGAGGTTACTGTCAACTTGGGTCCCCAGGTCCCTGATAACTTCTTCCGTGTTTAATGGATTACCACCTATGTGGTAATTAGGGGTTACCTTGTTTTTCCCAAAGGGTATGACTATACATTTTTTGGCATATAGCTTAAGGCCATGGCTCTGGTACCAGTTATCCATTTCTATGAGACCTCTCTGGAGGATGTCTGTGTCTGATGGAGTGTCAATTATGGTGCCCAGTTTGCAGTCATCTGCAAATTTTGTCAGCCACAATCCCCCTATGTTTGCCTGCACTTCAGAAAAATAAATGCCGAACAAGAGGGGGCCCAGAACTGAGCCCTGTGGGACACTGCTCGTGACCGGCTTAGAGTCTGACATGGCACCAGCAACTCTAACCCTGTGTGTTCTGTCCTTGAGCCAGTTTGCAACCCATCTTGTGACATATGGGTTTACATCTAAGCTGGTGAGCTTTTCTATGATGCCTGAGTGGGGTATTGTGTCGAACGCTTTTGCTAGATCAAGGTAGGAACAGCTTCCTAGTTCTGTTCTTGTTCATTCTACTATGGTGCTTGCCTCTTCTAGAGCTTTTTTAAGGGTCTTGATGCTAGATTCTTTTTGGAAGTGGTACTTGGTCTTCTCTGCATACTTTTACTTGCTTCTTGGTCTTCTCTGCATACTTTTACTAAGCACTACAATTTCAATGTGATATCTAGGGCCAAAGCAAGTTTTGCAAGGTCCATACTCCATGTTTTTTTGGAGGGTTCTTCAGTTTTGTCTTCCTCTTCCCAACCTTTACCATAGCTCTAGTACTCGCCCTATTGTAAGGAATACTGCAACAATGATTAAGGAAGTACATAGTATAGTTGTTTAAGAACTTACCATAACAGTAGATCTCCTACTTACCACTGTTGCAGTATTCCGTCCCTCCTTCCTTTACCCTGTTGAGTTTTTCTTCTCCCTCTGGCTGAGGGGGCCTTCTTTTTCCTACCTAATGGATGTACATGTTCCATGTTTCTCTTCTTTCTCATTGGTTGCTCCTGTTCTCTTGGTCATTTCAGTTCTGAAGATTTGGTGCTTGTATGTTACTTATGTACCTTACACCTCAAATGTATGACATACATCTGCTGTACAACACTTGGAAGGGCCCAAGGCTTTAGTACACTGGCTGGATATTCTGCTATCCATGGCAGGATATTGCTGTTGTAAGGAATACTGCAACACTGATAAATAGGATATCTACTGTTATGGAAATTCTTACAGAACTGCACTTTATCCTCAGCTTGGCTATTTGTTTCTCTCTCTCTCTCAACCCCATATTCAGAGCTATGCATGCTTCCTGTCAGCAGAGACAATGGCTTTATTAATTTCTGTTTTGCTGCTCTCATAGTTTGGATCTTGATTCTTAACATTTGTTGTGACCCCAACTCAGACTCCGTCTCAGGATAAGTTTGGATCAATTTCACATTTAACTGGTTATGGGGCATGAGGTCAGGCTTTGCCATATTTGCAAACATTTTGACCTGGCCACCCAGGGATGGTGGAAAAAGAAGTATATCCAATATCACTTGTCATTTAAGCTATCAGGATATGTGAGTGCACTGCTGTGCTCTACTATGAGGTCTGGAAAATGGTCTACTATGTAACCCCAGGCTAGTAGCAGAGGACTCAAACAAGGTGAAGGAGCAAGAGGCTATACATCACTCACATCCTTCTCCGTGTAATTTTGTCTTTACATTGACTTCACAAACCTCATACTCTGTTAACTGCTCCTCAGCTAATGATGATGACAGACCTATGAGAGATGCATATAACAAACTTGAGAAGGGACTTCCAGGTTGTCCCTACTACTCCACCCATGGTGGAATGACCAGAACTTGCATATGCCTGGTTTACATCCATGGGAGCTGATTCTCAAGTCCCCCAGTTTGGGTTCCATATCAGCATTCTGGACTGAGTACCTTTCTCTTCAGGTCACCCTCAGGGCAGAGTAGCACCCAAGTTCTGAAAGTATGCCAGGTGTTCAGTGTCTTTTGGGATCTGTCCTTGCAGGTGCAGCTGTGTAAGATTAGGGGAAAATAGTCAAACCCTTGTGCTGGGCCCTGTGCAGGTCTCTCAAACCCAATCAACACTTCAGGTGAGTGCTTCTCTGTACACCAGAATCCCATTAAGTGACCTTTGGCACTCATCTGTTGCATGCTCAAGCCCACATTCACATTGGCAGAGATGGTCCTACCCATCCCACAACTAGGCACTGGGGATATTCTTCACTTTCTTCCTCTGTCTTACTAAGGAGACTGAGCAGGCCCACAGGCCTTTTCTTCTGAGATAAATAAGGACAAGTTCTACTTTCCATGTGGTTCCATCTTGGATGTTCACCCAGTGGCAGCTGATGACATCAAAGCAAAGGGGATGGTTCTGCAGGAAGCAACTTAACACACAGTGGCAAATGAGATTGTATTTTAGGTCTTGGAGGTTTTATACCAGGTACATGACATAGAGACTAATGAAACAGGAATAAATTATATTTCTAGTACTGCAGGGAAAATATATCTTTGACTACTAGATACTGTTTAAATATAGAGTGGCAGTTACCAGAAGAAAACATTATTCTGAAAGATTTTGCATGTGAATTTAGTAAATATTGCATGGTAGTTGTATATGGTAAATAATGTAAACTGAAGGGAAAAATAACCAATGCAGTTGCAGTACTGAGACATTAGAGGCCTGAGTATAATGTGTGTGTGTGTTCAGATTTACAAGTGTACAGCAGTGCAGAAAACTATCTTAATTCAATGAAGTCTCCCTCAGTTAGGGTTACAACTGGCTGCACCTGAGTGCCATAGCTAAGATCCATTGTTCCTGCCAGACTTCCCAGTCTGGAGTCTTAGAGGCAATTCAGACCATCAAGTAACTCTCCTGACAGCATGGCTAATCTGCCAAGTGGAAGGGACTCTGTGTGCAGAAAGGTATCCCATATTACTTCAGTCATTCATTTTGTAGGTGATCATTACTTATTTCACTGACTTGTATGACTTGCATAACAGTTAATCCATGGTCAGGGTGCATATCTCTGGCATCTGTTCATCTTGACCTAGATGAAGATAGAACTGTTGACCAGCACTGACTGGTTAAGCAGTTCCTCAGAACAGTTTTCACCTCTGACAACCATTAAATAACCCTTCTATTCCTTGGCATCTTAACTTCATGACTCATGAGCTCATACCACCCCCATTTAAACTTTTGGATTTGGCAGCTTTGAAGTTGGTCTGTAGTAAGACTCTATTCGTGTTGACCTTCAGCTCTGCTTGAAGGAATTCAAAGGTCCAGGCTTCTATTTATTGGGAACCATATTTGGGCTATCACAAGTGGTGTGTGTGCCTTAACACAGGTAGAGGAAGAGCTGACAACCTGCAGTATTCAGGTATCAAGGCCTTAAGCACCAATCCATCTTTAGCTTTGGTTGAAGGTAAAGGGATTGGAGGCAATGCAGCCTTAGTTCTGACTCTGGGCAGTGTGTATTTAAAGGTTCATTAATTTTCCTACTCAACTAGAGGTCTGGTGACTCATATGGTCAGAGATCTGTGACATGGTAGATAAAATGTTTTCCTACAGTGATGAGTGCCCAAGGTCATATGGACTGGCAGGTTCAACTCAAGGAGTGAGATCATCTCACATCAGGGCTCACGTTTTAAAGTTTAGATGTCTGATAGAAATTTAATGAGAACATGAACCATGGGTGTGGGACTACACCATTAGGCAGTACAGTCTGAATCTCACATCAGTCCTAGCACAGATCTCTCTCTCTCTCTCTCTAGACCTCTCTACATTTGCCTTGCTCCCTGACCAAACCTCTGTTATCTCTCATCTGTCACTTTTACTCTTTATTCCTCTAGAACTGCCCCCCCCCCCCAAGAGGAACTAGCCTCCATCCCGTTCAGAGAAGGCTCAAAACCATTACATTGTGCTGCTCCCTCTGTAGCCTGCAAAATTTTCCAGTAGGGTGACTCCACTTGCTGCAGTACTGATTCATAGGTTCATAGGTAGGTACTAGGCTATCGGCCTTGGGGCCTATACAAGCCCAACCAAAAAGGTACCCTGGCTTTTGCCACCCAAGAAAATTATTTTCCTGTGCCACTGTCGAGCAGAGCCACAGAGGTGATCCCCGGGGTGAATTTCCTATTTCCCATCCAAACATCAAGATTTTTCTTGAAGAATGCTAATGAGGAGCTTTGTTTGATATAGATAGGTAGTTTATTCCAGAGTATGGGAAGTCTCTGGGACAGGAATCTATCCCTCCGGCATGTTCTGTTTATTGTGGTGACAAGGTTTAGGTCCCTAGAGCATGTAGCTTGGAGGGATTGGGATTTCTTTAAGTGAAGCATGTCCAACAGCTCTGGGTTTGACATAGCTTTGTATGTTAGGCAGAGATCACCTCTGAGAAGGCGATATGTGACGGAGTAAAGCTGGAGTTTTTTGAGACGGTCAGTATAGGGCATCTGTATGAGGCCGGTAATCCTCTTTGTGAGGTATTTCTGTGACTGTTCTAGTTGTTGGAGATGTCTTGTGAGGTACATACCAAAAGGGGCATTGTACTCTATAATGGGTCTAATGAGTGATGAGTAGAAGGGAACAATCACCTCTTTTTTCTGGTTGAGAAACCTTTTGTGATGAGGTGTGCCACGTAGAAGGATTTCCTGACTACTGTGGCGATGTGATTATCAAAGGAGAGTCTACTGTCCACCTGTGTCCCAAGGTCTCTTATCACACTTTCAGTGTTATATATACTGCCGCCTATGTTGTAGTTCATGGGTACAGAGTTTTTACCAAAAGGGATGACAATGCACTTTTTGGCATTGAGCTTGAGGCCATGGTTTTGACACCAGGCATCTGTCTCAATGATGCCCTTTTGTAGGATGTCCACATCATTAGGAGTTTTGATTATGGCTCCTAGTTTGCAGTCATCTGTGAACTTCATTAGCCAAAGACCTTCTGTGTTAGCCTGTATTTCAGAGAAGTAGATACCAAACAGGAGAGGACCCAGGACTGAACCCTGTGGTACTCCACTTGTCACTGGTCTGAAGTCAGATTTGGAGTCTGCTACTTTCACAGTGTGGGTTCTGTCAGTGAGCCAGTTGGCAATCTATCTTGTGACATAGGGATTTATACCTAGTTTAGTGAGTTTATCTATAATTCCAGAGTGGGGGATGCTGTCAAAAGCCTTGGCAAGATCTAGATAGGCTGTGTGAACCACCTTACCCTTGTCTATGGCTTTGGTGACTGCCTCAAAGAAGTCTATCAGGTTTAGAAGACATGATCTGCCTTTTACAAACCCAAACTGGGTGTGATCCAGAGTTTGGAGATTACCAATGTCTTTGTTTATAAGTTCCATGATGATACGTTCCATAGCCTTGCAGACCAGGCTCGTCAGGCTAATGGGGCTGTAGTTCCCGGGGTCTGTGGTGGCTCGCCCCTTGTGGAGTTGGATAACCTTTGCTGTGTGCCTTTCAGCAGGCACAAAGCCTGAGGTGAGGCTATGATTGAACATGGTACTTAGGTGAGGTGCCAGTTTGTTCTGTAGTTCATGTAGAATGCAGCCTGGGATGTTGTCTGGTCCCATGGATGTTGTGTTCTTGGCTTTGGAGAGTGTGGTTTTTACCTGTGCAGCTGTGATTATAGGAACTTTGCATTCTTCCGTTATAGAGATGGGCTCTTTAGGGGGTGAGAGGGGGGTAAAGTTAGCACTGAACCTATCTGCCAAGATGTTGGCAATATCAGTTGGGTCTGTATATTTAGTGCCATTGTGCTGTAACTCAGAGCAGATCTGAGTGTTGCCATTCAGATTCTTGACATAGCTATAGAATGCTTTGTGGTTGTCTTTAGAATCAGTGGCGATTTTGTTCTCGTAACTAGCTTTGGAGGATTTTATCAGGGATCGCAGCTTCTTACTGAAGCTGACCATGGAGCTCCTCCACTCGTGGAATTTTACTCTCTTTTGCAAGTTTCTTCCTTTTGTTGTACAGTTTGTTTATGGCAGGGGACCACCAGATTTGCTTCCTTTTTTTGGAGGATAGAGTCTTGGTTCTGTTTGGGATAGCACGATCCATGCACTCATGTAAGTGCTTATAAAGTGCAAATTTGTAGGATTCAGTAGTTGTAACTGTATTGCCCATCTGCATGGGTGTCATGAAGTTCACCACTTCTGTCTTAAGAAGCGTGAAGTTGGCTTTGGAGAAATTTTTTATTATGGTTTCCTTAATGGGGGGTGAAGGCAGGATGTGGATATCTAGGGTAATTAGCTTATGGTCGGATCAGACCAATGAGGTATTGACTTCAGGTGTGGAACACCGGTCACTCATATTGGTAATGACTAGATCTAGGATATTGTTGCCCCTGGTGGGGGTGTGGATAAGTTGATCCAGGGCATTGGAGTTTATGAATTCCAGAAAGCGTTGAGCGAAGGAGTTGGTACATGAGCAGTTTTTCCAGTTAATGGTGGGGGAAATCGCCCATTATTAGGGTGTTTGGTTGAACCCTAATATTTTTCAGTACATCAAGAAAAGAGGAGTGGGAATCCTGGGGCATGGTGGGTGACCTGTAGCAAGCTACAATTTGGATTGCAGTTTTGCCCAGAGTTAGTTGCACTTGGATAACCTCGGCTGCATTATGCTGAGCAACTAGCCTGGGGGTGTGGATATCCTTAATGAATATGGATACACCCCCGCCTTTGGTGTTCCGGTCCAGGTTACATGGCTGAAAAGTGTGGTATGAGTTATAGCCTGGTAGTGCAGGGGTGCTCTCTGGAGCTTTGAACCAGGTCTCAGTCACTGCACAGATATCGATGTTCTCCATTTTAAGGAGTGCCTCGAGTGAGTGCATTTTGAGATTTAGACTTCTGGCATTGAGTAGCATCACTCTCAGTTTTTGCTTGCCTGTTCCTGTTATGGTGGTGAATTTGTCATTTGAACCTTGCCTAAAATAGGCACTATAGGGGTGGCAAGAACCTTAACCAGTATCCGGAATCCCAGGGGTGACAGGTGCAGGCCATCTCTGGCAAAGCATCGTGGTCTGTCGACCATGACATCCCAGGCAGACAGATACTAGATCCCTTGGGAATGGCACCAAAAGCTTAGCCAATTGTTGAAGTCAATCATTTTGTCCTTGTACTGCGGCATCATTCTGGGTGATGGCAGAATGCTACTCAGGGCTAGGGTCATACCTGCCTGGGCTACAAGATCGGAGAGCTTTTCCATGTCTCTTTTCATGTAGTCCAGGGAGGTACTTCTCAGGTTGTTCACACCAACATGGACAATGACAGAGTCATATTTCTACTTGTTGTGGAGTGACCTGAGTTTGTAGGTTATGTGGTGGATCCTGGCACCCAGCAGGCAGCTGACAGTAACCTTCTCCTTGTTTAGCCTGGTGAGTGGGACATCAGTTTGCCTGACTATAGAGTCGCCTATGACTAGTGTGTTGGGTACATTGTTTTGCCTTATTGGCTGTGGTTGAGTGGCACACTGAGTCTGCGGGCTATGTGTCATTTGGGTTGTGTTGGGGGGGTGGAGGTTGCTTGCATTTCTGCTTTGGATGTCTCTGTTGCTTGAGCAGATTATTATTGAGAGCCTCTGCGAATATTTTTGTATTTCTATGTGTGGATTTTGGTGGTGTAGATTTAGTGAGACTATGTGATGAGTGTGGTGTGGTGCAAGTGTTTACCTTCTCCTCTTGACTGTCAAGTTCAGTCTTGATTGGAGAAAGCTTTACCTCCAGTTTGGCTAGATAAGTGCATCTCTCACAGGTTGTAGTGTTGGGTGGTAGGAGGAGAGGCTTGTCTGTGTACATGAGGCAATTTCTACATTGCCCCAAGATGCCCAGATTCATCAGATAGACAGGAGAGAACACTGGGAGCCAACCCTTGGACATGCCTGAATAAAAAAAACTATTTTCCTCTAGATAAGCGAGGAAAGTGAGTACAGGAGCTGTTTTTCTCTAAGCAAGTGAGGAAAGTAAGTACCAAAACTGTTTTTCTCTAGGTAATGAGGAAGGTTGAGTGCTGTAGTAATTAGTAGGTTATTTAGTGCTTACAAGTTCTGAACAAGTGCTGATCACGAATAAGCAAATTCAAGTGCTAAAAGTAAGAATCTGTATCTGGACTAAACTAGTTACAGGAAAGGGGGGAAACAAGTGCAACTGTGGGCTTTTAAATCAGAAAGTTGAGAGAGATGGAAAAACTGCCCAAACGGCCAATAACTACAATTTCTGGGCCAGAACCACTCCTTATGTGGTAGATAGGTTACCTAGTGCTTACCACTCCCACTGATAAGCTAGAAGGCTTCCCTCCAACACAGAAAGCATGGGGGGGCTCAGAAGCTTACATACAGTCCTGGATACAACAAATCTGAATCTGGACTACACTAGTTACAGAAAAGTAGCTAAAACAGCAGTCAAAACAATTCAAATACAGTGCAAGCTTGCACACTTGAGTATGTAGCAATGTTAGACCAAAGAGTTTAAAAAATGCAATTAAATTAAAAATGACTAAAAACAATGCAGAAGGAGTCTATTAGGTAGAATGAGGTAAAGAGATGGGACTGGGGGGAGTGTCCCAGATCATATCTACAGTTGGGGTGGGCAACTGCAAAAACCTCCAAATTTAAACAACAACCTGAGCTCAGACCCTGATATGTGGTTCTCTGTGATCCCGCTGGCTGAGGGAATCATCACATAAGATTATAGGGTTCTAGGCATGATCTCTCTAGGCCACATTCTGGAGTTTACTGGTTCTTCTCTGGATAAATACCCAATTGTGGATCAGCCGATTTCAGCAGACTTTAAAAAGACTCAGAGTATACTGCTTAAAGGAGCCACAGTGGCTGTGCTGGTGTCAAAGGTGGTATAGGGTTTTACTGCCATGCCTTCTGGTTCTGAAGTGGTCGAATGGTATCAGTCCTCATCAGCATATCAGCAGCCTTAAAAATGAAATCTGATACATTAGTTTCAGATGGTCTTGCCCTTGTTCCAGTAGGGTGACTGGATAGTGTCAATAAACATGCCAAATGCCTTTTAGCACATCAGAATTTAAGTTAAACAGAGGGGATTTTTCCCATTTGGTGTGAATATGTACCATTTCCAGTTCTGTTTGGTCTAGCCAGGTACCGCTTCCAGGCCTGTCCTACACAGATTGCCTTAAAGTCTTATCTCTGTATTTAGTCATCTACAAATTACTGAGAGGAGATCTATGCCTAGCATATAACGCATACTTAGATCAAGCTCTGATGAGTCTCTTGCATATCTCCAAGACAAGCAGCACTAGAAACACTAGATCCAAGGACCTGAACATTGTCTGTGATATAAATAGAACATGCTGGAAGGGCCAATATATGTTTGAAAGGATCCCTACGCTATGAAATTAGCCCCCTATCTATGGAAAGTAGAGTTCATTCCTGACCCTATTCAAAAGAAACCTTGATTATTGGATGAGAAGTCACAAATTCACCCCCAGTCTGGCCCCCATGTCTCTGATGGACAGAGGTTGACAGTAAGTAAATTAATCCCCAACTAACATACCCCCCACATAACCCTTAGCTACCTCTTTGTTAACATACTCACCATACAGATGTTCAAGGAAGTCTGGGACAAACCAAATTGTGCTTGTAAAGATCCTGGAGGTCGTTAATCTAGTATAAATCACTGAACCTGTGAACTAATGAACCAATGTACCAGTGTGTTTCAGTGGGGATGCCTTCAGTGCCCAGAATCTTTATCAGGGTACAGGCATTGTAGTCAGAGATTTGCATAAAAAGAATCTCTTCTTGTTCACATACTTACATGACTAGCACCTGATAGCCATATCCACAGATGTCTTGGAAGTGTCTCTCTAGACCTAATTTATTTCATCGATGAACCAGATTGTCGAAATGATATAGTCAATAATTTAGTTCATTGGTCAATTACAAGAAGCCAAACAACACCTGCAAACAACACAATTTTCGTTTATGGGGCAGGCCCCTCTGCATCCCCCACTCCCCTGCTAAATATCTATACCTACTCTGAGATTGCACTACAGTGTGGAAAAGGGCATATTTCAGATCCCCACTGTACCATGATCTCAGTCAGAATGGATTGACAAACTAAACTGTTGACAATATGGTCTCGACTATATGGGTTTCAGCAATCTGGTCTGTCAATCAAATGAGGGGAACCTGTTTCTCTCTTGTAGGCAGTCACTTGAATGCAGTGTTAGGGTAGTGATCAATAACTGGAAAAAGCCTCAGTATTCTCAGTTGAGATTAAGTTTTTTATCTTGCTAAAACTGGACACACCCCAGTGTTGATCATTCTTTCCATTGAAAAGGGCACAGAAGGTCATGGTCTTAGCATTCTAGTTGAGAACTGCATGCAAAAAACAGGCTTTTATTATTCTGTCTTTTGGGATTGATGATAGTTATAGCATTCATGATGTCTTGTACATGACTGAGGATGCAAGCTTTGCAGTGGCTGCGTGAGGTCAGTGGCATAACAACAACCACATGCTGACAGATGATTTTGTCATACCCTTCTTGCCTGGCTCTTTAATAGTGCACCATCTACACAAGTCTTCTGGTGGGTATCACCTGCCTATACCCAGACCCACTACAAATTACAGCAATGGATGGCTTTTGGAGTTTTGAGCTCACCTATGCTCTTTTATGGTTCTGGGATTGCCTCCCTAGATAATGACCTACATATGAAGTAAAAGCAGTCCTCCTGGTCCTGAAAGCCTTAAGGAAATATATGTCTATTTGTTCTCTTCTCTGCCAAGTCTATCATGGGGTACCAAATCAAGTAAGGGGGACAAGGTCTTACCCATTCTGCAGGGAGGTAAAGCTCATCTGGCAGGAGTCAGACATGGGCATCACAACTTCAGTAATTCACACTGATATGGAAGTGAATGCTGATAGATGCATTTAGCAGCTGCTGCTCCAGTCATTACTGTCTTGAGACTGCAGATTTCGATGAAGTACACCTGATCAGAGTCTTCTAAACATATAACAGTCCACAGGTTGACCTGCTTGCCACTTGGGAGACAGCAGCCTTATTCCCTTTTAACTCATTCATCACTGCTGGATAAGTAATTGTGGATATGTTCTAATTTTCATGGCATGAAAGGATCCTATATACACTCTTGTTGATTCCAAGCCTTACTGCAGCATTCAGAGTAAAAAAAAAAAAACAGCTCTCATTCTCATTGTCCCTAGATGGCCAAAAAGGACATGGTCTCAGGCCCTAAGGCCCTTTGTGATACAGGACTCTGTTCTGGTGGAAGCCAAAGATATCCTTCACCACTGAGGTAACAGGCAGCAACATGTGGCATGAGGGAAGATACAGATAAGGGTTGAATGGTCATCAGACTCAGTGGCCTTGGAATATGTATGACTCTAAAACACTCTGTACCTCAGAGCCTGGATGTGAATGTAGACCTCCTGATCTCACTGTATGGAGTCACACAGGTGATTGATACTGCTAGAAAGCCTTTCACTCAGCAGGTCTATGTCTCTGTTTGAAACTGTTCTCAAGTCATGTGTAGAGACTCTGTCTTCTGTCCTGGTCAATTGACTTGCAGGGGATTTTGGTGTATTTCAGACCTTTGAGGATTTTGGCCTCATTTATTCCACTGTCCAGATGTGCATGGTAGCTTTTTTCTGAGCAAGACCTTTTCAAGACTCGAACTGTTTTTTTTTTTAAAGGAATGCTGCATTTTTACCTTCATTTGAAGCCCCCTCCCCTCTATGGGACTTGAACTTTATGGCTGACAGACCGGCACATCTGTTGATCTAACCCATCATTTCACAGAATTAAAGTCTTTGTCTTGGAAAACACTTTTGTTGATGGTTGTCCCCTCTCCTGTATGCATCAGATCTTTCAGGTAGTTGTATGTCTTTAGCAAGGATTTGGTATTCCTCAGAATGAAACTTTATTTCTTTCCAAATATAATTTCATGGGTATGCCTTCATTAGTCCATCACTTTTCAATATTCTTTCTGGTAGTGGAAACCAGTGGAGAGAGGGCCCTTTGCACATTGCATGTGTACAGTCGGCTCTGGTGTTAGTTGAACCAGTGCAGGAGTTTAGAAAGATGGCCTAGTTGTTCATTTAATTTACATCAGGGAAGGAAGGACAATTGTGTGTAATGTATACTATAGTTTCAGGGATAGTACATAATATAATTAAGTTATTTTGGTTCTATGGTTAAAATAGGAACTGTTTTATAAGAGACTTTGAATTGAGTTGATACTTTTTCTGCTTGATATTCATTATGTGAAAGGAAGGAAATAAGCTTTGCTCCATAACTGATAAGATATGCTAAGTTATGGAACAAGCAGTACTTAAGGTGCCTTATTTTAGGAAAAACGAATGTTGTTTGCTGGAAAGAATGTCATACTGAAGTATGTTCTCCAATATTTGTTCATAAATTATTTTTTCTGCTATGCTTCATAATGGGCATATGTTTGCAATTGGACAGTAATCATTTGCTGAGGAGGGTACTTTTGTATTGGGAAATAAGTCATTGTTAAATCTGTGGATACTGACCTTAATGCCTGATGTTAGAAATTATAAATATGTGCTAAGCATTTATGTAGTATAATGCTACCTAACTTTAGCAGCTTAGGGTGTAGCATGTGGTATTCAGGTCTCTTCCACAGCAGCTCTGACATGATGTCAAAATTGGCAGAACGTCTGATGATGTGTTAACAATGCTTAAAAAATAAACTGAAAAAGCCTGTGTAAAGGTTATCCTGGGAGTAATCATAGGAATCCCTTCCTAAAAAAATGCAGATGCAGGCATAATCAAACAGTTGACAGTTTTGGCAGCAGTTCTGACAATTGTCTAATGTAAAAAAAGATATGTATAAATATAACTAAAAAGCAATTAATAGCTTTGTCAGAGAATTGGAAGAGGCCATGGCAATGACCTTTAGAGTGGTATGATTCCATTGGGCAATGGTCAGTGCTGTGCATTCTTGCTAAATAGAAATAACTTATACAAGTGTTTTTCTGGTCAGAACTGCTAGGAATGTGCTTTGAAAACATACAACAACTGAGTGTAGCTGAAGATAACCCACTGGGGAATGCTCTGTGTTGTGGAGGACTGTGCTTTGACCCAGTATCACAAAGGTAGAAAGGAGGTATTAGCCATAACTCCTGCTTCTGTTACATTGCTTGCTTAGCCCAAAAAGCTGGATAGTGGGATGTGAGAACATCTGAGGATAACAATGGCAATGAGTTCATACTTTATGTGGAAGATAAACCATCAAAGAGTTTCTACCAGTGTAATTTATGTGAATCTGGAGAAATATAATCATGTACTGTGACAAAAGATATGACTTTGTCAATTCATCTGCTTCTGAGGACGGGGAGCTAAACACTTAAGCATGAAGGGAATATTTCTGTTAAGTATAGGTACTCTGCCTATCACTTTCATATCCCTGTATTAACCTGATAGGGAAACATCACAGATGAGCAAACATGTGACATATCCAAGTCTCGTGTTTTCACAATTGCAGGCTTATACAAAGACAGCCCAAAAATGGTGAATTGTTATCTTGTTGCAAATGCTGTTTACATTTAAATGCACCAGACTGAGGCCAGTACTAGTCTACAATGTAGGGAGATTAGATTCCCAAGAATACCACTGGGAAATACAGAAGCAGGCAATAATACCCCCTCAGAGCAAGGAGATGATCTAGTGGTAATTAATGTGTGAATGAATGATCTGAGGTACTCTACTGGGGGGGGGGGCATGCAGCTAGACATGATGGAACTTACTATGCATGCCTTAGATGCAGAAAATAATCTGTTTTTCACCAAGAATGATGCCTAGATACCAAGGCAAGATAATTGGATTTAAAAACTGGCTACAGAATTGATGTCATTCTAAGGTGGGTAATATGTGTCAGTTTTGAAAGATATGATAGGAGGCTTCCTGTTTTACTTATACCTCTCATACCAGGGTTTCCATATACTGACTAAAGCCTCTGCTGGCCCATAGTGCCTTTTTAAGCCACAGTCCCTCTGATTTACATTACTACATAACAAAATTAGGTTCAAATCAGACAACATCATGGTGGTACTACTCAGTGCTAGGAGTCCATGTAGAAAGATGCTGGAATTTGAGGCTCTTCTGCAACTTAAGCATACTCATATTTGTGTAGTGACTCACTTGCCCAATGGTTCCTCGAATTTGTTAACTCCAATGCACAGGACCAGCTAGTTGACACCCTCACAAGGGGTGCCAACATCCTGATTCTGTTGTTTACCAATATGGGGGACCACTGTAGCACCCCACTGTGAGGTCTTCCCTAGTGAGATCTGACCACACATCAGTCTCATTTGAAGTAACTATCACATCTGCCCCCCCCCGCCCCCCAGCAGCAACTAAACTAAAAAATTATCCAAAGCAGATTATAACCACTTACAGGATGGTATAAATAGCTTTACTGCACCTCCCCCCTCAGATGGAACTGGCAACTACACTGAGTTCTACACCAATGCTTTATACAAACACCTGTATAAATGCATTGACTCAGTTGTACCTGACAGGACCAAAACAAGCTCCTCAAAGAAGAGAAAACCTGCCTGGTGGACAACTGCCATTAACAGGTTTTACAATAAGAGGAGGAAATTGCTGTCTAAAAGTAAGAGAGAGTGAGCCCTAAACTGGAAACTCTCCCTCCTCAGCTTAACCAAGCCAATAAGACTTCTTGTGAAGTCCTCCAAATCAAACTACAAATCCAAATTCACCTCCTCAATTAAGGATGACCAAAAGGCATTCTTTAGTTACATCTGTAACCTAAAAGGAAAGGCCCAGATTTGTGCTGAACTGGTAGTTAATGATACCACATATACTGAGCCTGTGGACATAGCTAACCTGTCAGCTGTCAGGTTCTGTGAAAACTTCACCCCCCTGTCCCTGCCACAATTACCCCATGAAATCCCTACCACCTATCCTCTACCTTGTATCTCTAAAGAGCAGGTCATAAACACCTTCTCTAAGGCCAAAAACACAGCAGCTATGTGACCTGATAACATCCAAGGTTGCATACTACATTTACTTAAGCAAGAGTTAGCAACACCATCGGGTACTCTTTTCAGCAATAGTCTAAGCTCTGGCTTCATTCCAGCTGAATATAAAATGGCCACCGTTATCCCCTTGCACAAAGGTGGTGCTTCCATTGACCCAGGAACCATAGACCTTTTAGCCTGATTAAGCTTATCTGCAAGGCCACAAGTGAATCATCATGGACCTTAATAAAAAGATATGGATAATCTCCAAATACTTTACCCTACTCAGTTTGGATTTGTCAAAGGAAGATCATGCCTGTTAAACCTGTTGGACATCTTTGAGACAGTCACCAAGGCTCTGGATGAGGAGAAATCTGTGCATACAGCCTACCTAGACTTAGCCAAGACTTTTGACACTATTCTCCACTCAAGCATCATTGACAAACTCACCCAGCTAGGTAGCAACCTATAGATCATTAGATGGGTTGCTAACTGGCTCACTGATAGAACACATATTGTCAAAGTAGGGAAAACCACATCCGACAACAGACCTGTAACTAGTGGTGTTCCACAGGGATCAGTCCTGGGACTTCTACTGTTTTGAATCTATTCCTCTGAAGTCCATGCTAAAACTAAAGATCTGTGGCTGTCAAAGTTTGCTGATGACTGCAAACTGGGAGTGGTCATAGAATCTCCAAATGATATTGACATCCCACAAGAGGGTCTTACTCAAACAAATGATTGGTGCCAAAGTCATGGCCTTAAACTCAATGCAAAAAAAAATGTATTATCATCCCTTTCAGTAAGTGCGATGTTCCTGCTATCTACCACATCAATAATAACACCTTAAGTACGCACTCAGTGGTGAGAGACCTGGGCATACAGATTGACAGTAACCTCACCTTTGGTCACCATGGCTCCACAGTGGTAAGAAGGGCATTCTATATTGCTCTTTCATAAGTAAGGGCATTGCATCTAGAAAAAAATGAAGTTATAACCTCTCTGTACTCTTCCCTCATCAGGCCAATAATTGAGTACAGTGCCCCTTTTGATATGTACCTTTCCAAGCACATGCAGCAATTGGAGAGACTACAAAGGTTCCTCACAAGGAAAATTCATGGTCTTCAGCATCTGTCCAATGTGGTTCATCTGAAATTGCTGTCACTTTATTCTATTTCATACAGATTACTCAGAGGCAATTTATGTCTTGCATATAAAGCAATCTATGACCCTGCTTTTTTGGAAATTCTGCATATCCACAAGTCAAATGGTACATAGGTTACTCGCTCTAAAGATCTTCACCTGGTATGTGACATTAATAGACATGCTGGAGGGACAGATTTGTCTCCCAGAGGTTACCACAACTTTGGAATGGACTCCCACTTCATATCAAACAGAGCACCTCACTGGCCCTCTTCAAGCACAGTCTGCATGATTGGATGGGTGCCCATAAATTCACCCCAGGCGCTCCACCTCTGTCCGTCTTGGACAGGAGCAATTTGTGCTGATTGTTGAAATAAAGGTAGGACTTGGCTAGGCTTGTAGGGGCCCTAGAGTCATTAGCCCAGTAACTTCCTATGATCCTATGACTGAGACATGGTTTCTGTGCAATAACAGCACTCCATCTATACCGTGGTATAGTGCCTATCATGTCTTCAGACCCTTGGGTAACTGTAAATGATAATCTGTATTTGTTACTTTACTTCAAATTAACCATGACCCGAGCTTAGAGTTCTTGGAGACCCAAATCACCCTTAACAAATCCAAATATTACTACATTGTCCTTTACACCATGAAACATTAAATATCAAACCAAATGCCTTCTTAGTAGGGGACTTCAAATACCCAAGCATTGATTGGCACACTCACACTTCTAAAAATAGTTATGCTTAGCATTTCTTAGACTTTGCTACTACAAATGTGCTGTAGCAAATTTAAAGCTACCCACTAGAGACTCTAACATCCTTCACTTGGTTCATGCCAACCTACCCTATAACCCATCACTTCTTATCTCTTGTTAAATCTGACCACAAACTGGTCATCTTCTATATCTGCATTAGTTGCACTACCCATCAACAAATAAGACCATTATGATGATAAGAGGTACTGCCAGCACAGCTAGCTGGAATTTTATAAATAATTATATGTCATCTATGAATATCAAGCTGATTTATATAAGATGCTTGTGTTACAAATGTATTAGAACTGTATGTCATGTGTATATCAAACTGATTTGTACAGCTGTTTATGTTGAAAAGGTATTTGTAAAGTGCTTGTGTTTGAAATATATCCACAATTAGCCCTACTGGGGAGAACAGAAATGTGTGTGCACTATTGTAACTGTTTAAATGTATATGTTTTAACAGAGTAAACTGGAAGACAGGAGGTTAACTGCAGTCCAGCAAACTTCAAAATATATATGAAATGAAATCACTTTATGGGCTAGGCCATAAAGATGCTATCTCACAGGTTTCAATGCAGCCAGAGACACAAAGTCTGTACTATGAAGCTTTCTGCATTGTATTTGGGGTGAACTAATTACTACTCTGGAAGCCTGGAAGTATGAAATTATTTTATGACTTCCAGCTCCTGCCACAGATCTGAGCAAAAGTCCATGAGTGTGTATTTGTACAAGTAGGTGCTAAATCCTGACAGCTTCCAGTAGTGGCATGGGAACTAGAAGTCAGATGACCAGAAGTGAAGTCATTCTGCAAGCTATCCCAGAAGTAATATTTTAGATAGTACTTTGAGAAGTCTCTTAGTGAGACTGAGCATTCTGTATTCTGTCTTGTACCTGACAACAATGACCATTCACCACATCATCCGGCTTGCTCTATTAAGTAAGCAGAAAATAGTAATTCTCTTAGATTCAATCAGGAATATAGTGAAACTTAGTTTAGATATTGTTTTTTCTTTATTTGTCTGAGTCTGTCCTTCAATGTTATTTTAACTATTTCCTGACTTTGTGATTTTGAACTCTAATGGCACTGTGAATAGATATTTAGTATTGTCTTGTTCTTTTATTATTTATTATTAAATATAGTTAAACCTTTCATTGTGGCTGATCTTTGTAGAGATATTTAAGTTTTGAGAATATTTGCATATTTATTTGGTGACACTGTGTGGTCCATTCTTAATAGCCTTGCTCTTGGTCAAACTACCATTTGTATTAGTATTAATATTACACAGTAAAATTGGGCACCCTTTATAAAGGGTCTTAAAGTAGCTGGTGAGGTGTTCTGGTGGCAGTGATAACTACCTTATAGTATAGGCAAAAGGATCATAGCTAGTAAGCCTGTGCCAGCCTTTCCCAGGTGTGTGTGTGTGTGTGTGTGTGTGTGTGTGTGTGTGTGTGCAAATCCAATTTCAAAGGGTGTGTGTGTGTGTCAGCTACTTGGATATGGACACGAAGCACTGGTTGGACAAAGAGACTATTGGAGAACTTGGTTTGGAACCTTGGCTAAGGACTGAATTCTGTAGCTGTGCCAGCGGGGAGTCTTATTGAGGATCTGGAAAAAGAGAGATGAACCAGGCCCCAGACTGACTGTGTTCCCTGTGTGCTCTTAAGGGAAATTGTGCTTGATTGTGCTTGATGCAGAGAGCTGCATCTGGAGATACTGTGCATGTGCCTGTTATCCTCCCAGTGAACATTCCTCACTGGTGCCAGTGGTGAGGATTGATTACTGGCCCAGGGGTGGAGGGGCATCACAATCATCTTTAGGGACTTATTACCAATTCAGTGCTAACTCTACCCCATATACCTACATTGTAGTTACACAATGTCCTGAAAATTTAGTTTCCCCTAAAATTCCCTTAAGACAACTCTTGGAATCCCTGTCAAGGCTAAGAAAAAAAGTACTCCAGTGGGACCTCACAACATATCAGGTTGCATTTGGTTTACTATCATATTTGCGAACATCATTTAGACGAACGCAACAATTTCCGACAAATATTGTCAGAAATCAAAACACAGAGCAACAGAAATATCGAACAGAACACAGCAATGTTGAATGTCGACTTTGCTGAAATGCTCACATCCACCCACAACTAACAATAACGTTTGCAGGGGGGCAAGCCCCCCTGCACCCCCATACTCCCCCTACTTATATATATACAAACTCTGAGATCGCACTACAGTGAGGGTAAGGGTACATTTTCCAGTCCCCACTATAGTGCGATCTGTAACACAATGTTGAAGCTGACAATAGCGGCTGTTCGCTCATGTCAGCTTCAGCATTGTGGTGATCGAACTCTCAGTTCGAGAAAATGATTTTCGGACATATTCGATCGTCTAAATGACAATTGAATATGTGATAGTAAACCGTTGCATTCTCATCAGTGACAAGTATTTCCTATTTATTTATTTGTATTGTTTGCAGGGGTAGTGCATTGATCTCAATATTTACAGACTGAAGAATATGCTACAACATTTAGTTCAGTAAGCTGTTAACTATCTGAAGCTTTACTTAAATTGTTCAACCTTAGCCTGTCTACAGGTTTATGCCTTATGCCATGAGCAGCCACTGTGACTCCTACACAAGGGTGGGCCCTCTACAGATCCAGGTAATTATATGCCCATTAGTCTCACTAGCCTTATATGCAAAGCCATAGAACATATTACAGTCAAACTCATTTATGTAGACAAAGGCAACTTAACTGAACTAGACCCCACACAGTTTGAATTGCGAAGGACAGTTCTTGCCTCCTGAATCTAGTAAATTTCTTTGAAAAGGTTACAGAAGCTGTGGACAGTGGTCACTCAGTACACTCTGCTTTTCTTGACATGGCCAAGGCTCTTGATACTGCATTCCATGTTTGAATTTTTGAAAAAATAGAAACAATGTAAATCTCTGTGCTGTTTGCTGGATTGCAACTTGGCTCTGCAACAGATCCCAGGCTGTGAAAATTGATGGCATACTCTCTGAATGTAAAATTGTTATGAGTGATAGTCAGATGTATCTGTGCTAGGCCCTTTCCTATTTGACATTTATTTTGCAGATATCCAAGCCAATGTTCTGGAAGTGTGGTTGTTCACATTTTTTGATGACTACAAGCTAGGTAGTGTTACTTGCCCATCCACAGATACTAAGCATCTTCAGCAAGGATTGGAATGTGCACATAGCTGGTATACTGGAAATGGTCTAAAGTTATATGCAAAAAAGTTCAGTGTAGCATTCAGCAAAAAAACTGCTCTCACCTAATATATATAAATGGTACTCGTTGTCCGGTAGTGAAAATTATAAAAGACCTTAGTACTTATGCAGACAACTCTCTCTCTCTCTCTCATGTTTCCATCATAGTCGGGAATTCCTTCTTTTGACCCAGTTAATTACTGAGACAATATGTTCATGAGCCAAAGACTTCATCCTAACCCCTGTATTCATCCCATTTCAGATCCATCATTGAATGCAATGTTCCATTTGGTATGTACAAATTCAAGCGTATGGTCAGCTAGAAAGGCGCCAAAGGTTTCTAACCAAGAAAATTAAAGGTCTTAAATCTGTCAATTATCTTGAAAGATTAGCACAGCTCTCCTTATACTCGGTAGTCTGCTGGCTGCTCTGAGGTGACCTGTTGAGCTTTTCAAACCATGAAAGACCCAATCCTATTTGACATGATTTCTTTGCAATACCAGTGCATCTACAAACAGCTGCACAAGAGACCTAAACCTACACCAAACTATAAACAAGACTAGTTGGAGGGATACGTTCCTAATGCAGCATATACCCAGCCTATAAAATACATTGTCACTAGAGGTCAAAGTACTACTTTATCTATCTTTAAGGCTAGTATTGATGACTGGATGGGTAGACACAAATTTCCACAGGGCTTATAATGTAAGGCCCTGCTCCCTTGGGGAGGTAAGCAGTATCAAGTGTTTTACAAGGGTGGCAAGAATGTTTGAGTTTGCCTTAAAGATGCACATAGCTGGGCATCCTATGGTCCCGCTGATTGCTTGCCTGGTATTATTCCTAGGAATAAGTGATGTATTATAGCTATAGGAAAAAAAGACTGGGGATACAAGTTGTTGCACATCTCTGTACTTCCTGAAATGGTTACTAGTTTTCATTCTTATACAGTAAATGTTATAAATGATTCTAAGTAAGCAGCTTTAGCAGAGATAGAAAGTTAGTAGAATAAATGAAGGAGACAAAAGCCAGGTTCCTAGTTTTGAATATAAAAGCTAAAGTGTGGCTAACAAGGATGTTGCATGCAGAGAGGTGAGGTATCCCAGCAACAAAAAGGCTATCCCCCCAAACACCCCCAACTACTATACCATCTTCCAGATTAAAACTGTCAATGCTTCATATTTGTAAAAAAATTACTTCACAATTTCAAGCCATGCTCATCATTCGCTGATAACCTCAAACCTGAATTTCTCAAGATAGCAGCCAGTAATATAGCATACCTAATATCAGTCCTTTTAAATACGTCAGTCCAAGAATTCTTTGTTCTTTCCCTGTACAAAATGTCAGTCACATATCACCTCACTACATAAAGGGCAGACCTTATCAGAAATATTCAGCTTTAGACCCATCACCATCCTATTACCCCCTCTCATAAATATTGGGGAAAAGTATCCACAAGCAACTTCTTCAAAGCATCCTTCAACAATAATTCTTGCTGCTTACACAACACGGCTTTCACTGAGTGCATAGTATTACCACTGCCCTGATATCCTTCCTAGACACCATCAATAAAGCTGATGGGCAATGGTAAATTGCTATCTTCAGTTCTAGATCTATCTAAGGCCTTTAACACTGTATCACACAGCAACCCCCTACACAAAATGTCTTGCCTTGGCCTTTTACAATCTAGTCTCACCTGGTACAAAAGCTACTTGTCTAATAGACAAAACTCTGTTAGATGGCTCTGAACCACATCCCCTTTCCTGTCAGTTACAACAGTTATACCCAAAGGCTCTATTCTCATAAGCTTGCTGCTTAATACATTTATCAACAATCTCTATACTTCTTCCCAGCAAGCCTCTCTCTTGCAGTATGAAGATTACACTACTCTCATTTACTTCTATAATAGCCCAACCCATATTCATCAAATAACACAAGAAGCCTTCCTTTCTTGAAGGTATTCTCACTTATCTATTCTAATGCCTTCATACCTCTCTATATAATGATATCTTGCTATCCCAATAGCATAATCAATCTCAGTCATTATGGCTACATCTTAACGATAAAGGTCTGCTAAGTATAATTCCATTTTTCCATCCATGTTTTGACATTTTTATCCACTTCTTGAACTAAATATTGTAGCATATCCTTGCATCTGTAAATATGTTTTTTCATTTCTTATGTGAGCCTATTCACTCATGCTGTGCCTGCAAATGGTCCATTGAGATCAGTGCACTATCCTGGTAAAGAAATATAAATAGCCAAATAAAATAAACTCCATTAAAAGCTGGCTCCAACATAATTACTGCTCTACCATAGAAAGACTAAACTAAACTACACCTGTTTTTTCCCAACTCATATAGCCTTGGCCAAAATAACTTCAAAATCACTTCCCTTCAAGATAATGACATTGAAGTACTATCTCATACTAAATTGCTTGACATGACCATAGATGACACCCTAAAATCTGATCTACATATTTTAATTGTAATTAAAAAAAAAAACACACACACACAACAAAAGTTCATAATGCTTTATACAAAAAGGATTTCCTGTCAACTAGTACTAAAGTTAACTTCTTGATAACTAATACTAAAATAACCTTAGCTAACACTTACTTACTACCGTAATTTCTGTATACAACAATCATACTTACAAGCCTCCAAACCTCTCTAAAAACTAAACTAGAGCAATGTTAGAAAAAGATTGCATGCTTTGCTGCACAGAAAGTTTATCAATGTCACCACTTTACAGCAGTCTTCTTCTTCTTCTTTCGGCTTTTCCCGGTTAGGGGTCGCCACAGAGGATCATCTGTCTGCTCATGATTGGCAGTGGAGTTTTTACAGTGTCAAGTTACCAGCCAGATGCCCAACCTTCCACAGAAGGCACACACATGCACGCACTCACGCCTACGGTCAATTTAGATTGTCCAATCCACCCACAGCATGTCTTTGGGATGAAACCAGAGCACCCGGAGGAAACCCATGTGACCACAGGGAGGACATGCAGACTCCACACAGAAGGCACCCCAGCTGAGAATCAAACTGGAGAGCCACCTGCTGTGAGGTGGCAATGCTAACCGTTCCACCACTGCTAAATTGATTAAAACTACCTTATTATACCATGACCCCCCCCAATTAATATTCCAAAACGTGCATGCTGATTGGCCAGTGTGCACGTTGTAAATCGACTTATACTAATGGAAAAAGGTCCGGTCGCCCAGAGTTTTTCCATTAGTATAAGTCTTTTTTAAAACACTGTCTCGCTATGTTAAAGGAGTTTAACATAGCAACACAGGTTTAAAAAAAGCAATGGAGATTGCCGTTGCTTTTTTTAAAGCTGTCTCGCTATGTTAAACTCCTTTAACATAGCAACACAGTGTGTAAAAAGCAATGGAGATCTTGCTTTCTCCATTGCTTTTTTTTTAAACCTGTCTCGCTATGTTAAACCCATTTAACATAGCGAGATAGCTTTAAAATAAGCAACGGAGATTCTCCGTTGCTTTTTTTAAAGCTGTCTCGCTATGTTAAACCCATTTAACATAGCAAAACAGTAAAAAGCAACAGAGATATTGCTTTCACCGTTGCTTTTGCCCACAGCTCTGATGTACTGCGTAGGCATATGCATGTGCAGTACATCAGAACTGCCGCGGAATACCAGACAGCTGCAGAAGGACAGCAAGGAGGCATTATACAATGCCATTATTTAAGAAAAGTAATTTTTTTTTTCTTAAATAATGTCATTGTATAATAGCAATAACCCACTTCTGGGTGTGGGTAATGCTGGATTTACCAACGGTAGGCTTTGTTTGGTCCCTCGGGCGACCAAACCACGCCAACCGTGGGTAAATCCAGCATTACCCACACCCAGGCGTGGGTTATTGCTATACCATCTTACATACATCCAATTAATCACAGTTCAAAAAATAAACAGTCCTTCAGCCTGCCCAGCTCTTAGTTCTATTCTCCAGAATTACACCTCAAAGCAACCCTTAAGGGCTAATGACAACTCCTTATCATATAAAAAATGAACTGACACTGCCTATTCTGTAATGTAGTAGCAAAAACTTAGAAATCACTCCCTATAACAATCAAGTCATCAGCCAACCTTCACACATTCAAAATTTCTTTAAGAACATTCCAAACTAATTCCAAACTAATTTATGGCTCTGCTCATGCTCCACGCCAGGCTTACCCCATCCTATAATCTATTTTGTTTTTCACCCTAACCGCCCTCTTCTAATCCCAGTTTTATCTCTCACCCCACTTTCTTGCAACCATCCTCTCCCTTCACTTCCTCCAGCTAAAATCATTTTTCTGATCATTATCCCTCTCCCCAATCTTACTACTGTCTCCTGTTCCACTACTGAAAATCTTACACACATGCTGTGCTACCAAAGTACGTATCCTTCAAATATTCATTTGTAATTTGTAAATATCTTTCTCTAGTAACTTCTGTGGTATACAAATCTTTACTAACAACAATATCCTTTGCTAACCAATAATATTCTTTACGAATCAAATTTGTTTGTCAACTTATTAATAATTCTTTTCTAAACTAACTGTTGTATCTCCTTTTCTTCTTTAGATTTATTTTTCCTAATTATCTCACCTTTGCTTCCATCTCTCTCTTTTCATCTCTTGTAATTTAAAGAAAATTAAGTTTAGTTCTCTCACTAGCTCACTATTTCTTTGGTTACTCTGCATTATATTCTATTGCACTTGTAAAAATGACAACCTTTACAACTCTGTTATTTTGTACTGTAGTTGTAAAAATGGTGAACATATCAAATGTTTATATTTGCTGTTTTTTTATTTGCTATATTGTACTGTTTTGCTTTCATGTAATATGTTTTAACTTTTCTTCCTGGGCCTCCTCTGAAAATGGTTTATTGCCTAGTCGGAATTTCTCTGTAAACAAATGTAAATAAATAAATAAATAAATAAAAAGGATGCAGCTTGACTATGGAGTTTGCTAAGGCTGTCTACATTAATAAGGCCCAGGGTGCATTAGGCTCTATCATTTTGCTCAGTGGCAACTGAAATGGGGGGGGGGATTAGGAGGCATGGGCTGTGGTAAACAGTGGGCCTAAGCACCACATTTATTCTCTGTTTAGGTGAGCAAAAGTCACCTAAATAAGAATATGCATATCTAACAGTCCTGTCGTTAGAGGGCAGTCTTTTGGCCACATTGAGAGAGGTGGCTTAAACTGGCTATAATAATAGTGATGCACTGCTATTGTCAGATAGAGATGACGTGAGTCTCTTCTTTCACTGGACTCATGGGAAATGCAAGGTAATTGAGTCTTGCACCCATTTACGTCTTATCAGTACCCACATCCCCAAACTGAACCTCTGCTCCTGAGAAGGATCTGGCCAGTCAAGCCAGGGATGAATTTGGGAGCACCCATCCAATCACCCAGCTTCCATTTGAAAGAAGATAATGTATCACACTATTTCATTTGCAGTGACAGTCTATTCCAGATATGGAGAAGGTGCTATGTAATGAACCTATTTCTCCACATTATTTTATTTATCTGCTGATGAGTATTAAGATCTCTTGTTCTGTGATGTGTGGGACTATTCAATTTATGGAGATACAAAAGACCCAGGACCTGACTAGTTTAGTTACATGATGATCAAAGAAGAGGGAATTATCAACCCAAGTATGAAAGTCTCTCACAAAATTCTTATTCTGGTCTGAATAAGTTTATATTTATATTTAATAAATGAAAGCACTAATCCACCATTTTTGTACTGTTTTGCATTTTACTGCATGTTTACTGGCAGTTGTACCTGTCAGAGTCTCTGTGGCCTTCTGGTGTCTTGTTTTTATTGTTTTTTTTTTTTTATTTTCAGTTTCATAAGATAGATAGTTTACCAAATGAGTTACTACACTGGGTGTTTATATTGTTGCAGTGCTTGGATGTCAGAAGGTGATTTGACAATGGCTTCCAGTTTACAGTCATTTGAAAACCTAGTTAGCCAGATGTCTAGGTTTGTGGTTTGGAGGTTGGAAAAGTGTCTGTCAAACAAAATGGGTCCCAGCATAGTGCCTTGTGGAGCACCAGTAGTTACCTTAATGCTCTTTAATGAGGCACTGCTACCTGCACCATTTGGGTTCTGTCCTTTATCCAATTTGCAATCCATCTTAGAACATATGAATCTATTTATAATGATTTAATTTACTAACTGTGGTAGCATGGGGTATAGTAACAAAGGCATTGACCAGGCCAATATATCCTATATGTACAGCATGGCCGCTGTCAGCAGCTTGTGCTAATCTTTCAATGAAGTTAACTAGATTCATCAGACAAGCTCTACCCTTGACTGAGCCAAACTGCTGTGGGTCTAGCCTGATGAGATTTTTAATATAACCAATCAGATCAGTTGTAATATGCTCCATGGCTTTGCATATGAAACTCATTAGGGTGATGGTCATGTAAGTCCTGTGGTCAGTGATGGGATCACCCTTGTGGAGTGACATTACCACTGCTGTGCACCAAACTTTAGGGATAAAGCCAGCAAACAAACTCATGTTAAACAGTTTAATTGTTTGGTACTGTTTATTAAACAACCAGGTATAAACATCAGGTCCCATGGAGGAAGTAGTTTTAGTGTTTGAGATCACCTTCAGTGCATAATCTTTGGTGATGATGGGGAGTCTGAGAGCTTCAGGGATAAATGAGAATTGAATAACCATGTCAGGGGTGAAGTTGGTATTGAATTTGTTAGCTAGTGTATTAGCAATGTCTATCAGGTCCAAGTAGGTGGTGTCTTCTGAAAAAAGTTGTAAGCAATATTGGGAGTTATTTCTCAGTGTTCCAACATAACTAAAGAAGAATTTGTAGTTGTCAGATGGTAACTTAAGTTCATGGTTTGCCTTAGTAGTCCTAATTGCTTTTTTTAGTTAATATTATAATGTTATCCTTGATTTGTGAGGGTCTTTTAAGAATCTGTATTTTCCTTTATTGCAGAGTTTATTTGTATAGGTGGACCAGTAGGGTGATTTGCTTTTATATTTCCAGTTGTATTTAGATCTGTTAGGCAATGTTAGTTCTATACATTTATCTAAGTGCTCATAAGAACCTTTTGTGTAGCTTCCTGCTTAGGCAATGTCTGGAGTTTTGTTGAAAAAAGTGATTCTTGAAATTTCATCATAGAATTTGATGAGGCTTGTTCATCAGAAATCCTTGAATTCATAGATACTGATATTTTCTAGTTTATAGGTTCTAATAGTGAAGGTCACTAGTTTATGGTTTGGCTTAACTATGGCAGGAGAAATCAGGGGGATAGTACATGACGAAACTATACTTGTAAATACCAGGTCAAGTATATTATGCCCTCTATGATGCCTGTTAATCTGTTCTAGGGAGTTTTCGTTTATGAAATCTAAGAACTTTAAGGCATATCCTACGTTTGAGGATTACGTGCTTCAATTTATTAATGGGTAGTTAAAGACTACCAAGATAATGGAGTTTCTATGTATAGGAAGGTCATTGATTACATCTGGGAACCTTACATGATTATTAGAGGAGATGGAGGGTGTTGTGTAACCCTGGAAACCTGTCTAAAGGTGATATGGTCCATAGCAAATATGTAGATGCCACCACAATTGTCATTGGGTCTGAAAGCATGAGAGACACAAATCCCTGGTATGGAGGAAGTTCTTTTTGACCATTTATACCCAGTTTCAGTAACTATATAGACATGGATGGGCAGAGCCACCTTAATATGATTCTGCTTTGGATTTGATATGTTAGTTACACTGAGATACCCATCAGCTGAACTCTCTTTAAAAGAGGCACTATGGTGGTAGCAAAGGCTTTAGCATTTATGCAGAAGCCTTGGGACAAGAGGTGAAGACCATCTATGGTAAAGCAAGTAGTACTGTAAGCAGCTCGATTCATGCTGGCATCATACTGGATCCCCCTGGAGAGACACCCTCTAGTTAACCAATCATTTAAGCCAATTATCTGTTCTTTGTATGTAGGCATCACTCATGGAGAAGGAAGGATTACACTCAGGAAGAAAGTCTTGCCTGCATCTATGACACTCACTGAGAGTTCTGACATGTCTCTCTGTATATCACTTACGATTTTGGTGTGCCAAGTTATTAGCTCCCGTGTGGACCAACACCATGTCAAAGTCTTATTTGCCAAGAGAAAGGGCCTTAAGGGTCCTTGAGATATCACAGATTATGGCAACTCACCATCACCCTGTCTTTGTCCTCCTCTAGGAAAGGAAAATCAGCATGTCTGACTATAGAATCACCAATCACTGAAACATTTTTATTTATAGAGTGATCCAGTGTACTGGATCAGAGGTCATTTAAATCCTGTTGACTCTAACACCACATATGAGGTGATGCAGTTTTAGATTTTAACTGAAATTATTCTTCATGTATCTTGGAAGCACTGGCAAGGGTATTTTACAGCCTCAATGTAAGACATTTTAGTGTGGGTTGGTGTAGAGCATTGTGAATGTGTGTGATGCTCATGGTCTGTGTCCTTTTGTGAGACTGAAGCCTCTGTGTTGGTTAAATACTTACATCTTTTATAAACAGGATAGCTTGTATTCAGCAAAAGTTCATTATCTGTGAGCATCAGGCAGTTGCTACACTGCCTAAGCACGTATTTGCTAAAGGCTGGCAAAAGAAATAGGATAAGCAGGCTGATTTTCCATATTAGTCCCAGGATTTTGAGAATATGTTGGAAATATACAGAATACTATATTCAGTTAAATTAGATAGTTATTGTACTTTACTATAGAGGACGCAATTAGTTGCGTTTAGTAACTCTTGAATATGAACTATGTAGAGCAACTGCTAACTGTTATGGACACTGTGGAACAACTACCAGCTAATTTTGCAGCAAAACTCAGTAAGGACACATAAATACTTATCACAGGTCTTATAGGGCTGTTTTTGTCAGGTCTATATTATAACATCGAAGTCTAAAAACTTCGAATGTTATAATATTGAACCCAGTAGAGCGAACACTTGAAATAGCGAAGCTGCAGAACACCGAATATTTTCCTAAGGAAAGTAAATACTTTCCTAAGGAAAGTATTCAGTGGACCGTTTCTGCAGCTTCGCTATTTCCTCAACTGTGGAGTGAAGGTTACGGACTGGGTTAAGGTAAGTGTGCGAATGAAGGTGAGTGTGCGACTGGGCGTGGGTTAGGTGAGTTAGGGTTAGGGCACGGGTCAGGTAAATGTGCGATTGTGTGGACGTGAGGGTTAGGGTGGGGTAGGTGAGTTAGGGTTAGGAAGCGGGTAAGGTGAGTGTGCGATAGTTAGGGACCTTAGGGTTAGGGTTGGGTTAAGGTAAGTGGATAGCTAGTGGTGTATGTCTGGTTTAGTGTAGGGTTTTGTGAAGTGTATGTGTGTGGATTATTTATTTTGGTGTGCTTGAGTTGTGTGTATGTTTGTCGGAACAGCAAATTTTTTTCCCTAGGAAAAAATTTGCTATTCTGACTGTTCGGTTTTCTGGTGTTTCGATTGAATGGGTTCGATATTATAACATTCAAAGTTTTTAGACTTCGATGTTATAATATAGACCGTTTTTTGTCAGACCAGTGGAAAGTTTCAAAATCAGTAGCTTTGCAGCTTAGTGTGTAGAAGCTGGTAAAACTCTACACTGCATACATGCAGGCAATTTATAACAACAAAGAAAAGCTGGAAATATTCAAATCAGCACACTAGCCAATAGCAAAACAGCACTCTTCAAAGAGCTATAGTAATCAGAGACCTAGAAATGGCTAAGCTCTTTCTCCACTCTCACTAGCATTAAAGCAAAGCAATTCAGAGCTAGCTTACTAGAAAACATCATAAGACGTGCATAACTATTACAGTAAAACTCACCAAGAACACATAAGTGCTTATCCCTAGCTTTGTAAGGCTGTTTTTAGTCAAATCCAATGAAAAATTGTCACAATCAACAGCTAGATACAGTTAGCAGCTGTATCTGATTACTCAATGCTTACAGCCTGATGCATATGCATTCTTTGAGATTGTTTGCTCCCTTTTGCAAACATGTTTTAAGCTGTATCTCCTTAGAAACAATAACATACCAGTTGTAATAGTACCTTTCAGTTTGCTTCTTGAGTATATTGGTAATGGGAGGGGGTAGAGCAGAATTACAAATAGTGCAGTGATATTTAATATTGGTCCCTTATTCTGTTTGCATTGATTATTATAGGAATAATGATTATTATAAGAATAATGATTATTATATGAATAATGCCATGGAAGTGTAGCTGTTATGATGAGATTTCCTTCTGAATGGCCAGGACTGAGCCTGAGACTAAAATCTGAAGGATCAAACAATCATAATAACAGTAAATATATTCCATAACTCTCACTTTTCTATGGCATTATTCCCATTTTATAATTAAAATATTCCATTAATTTTAAACAAATCATGAAATCACTGAACAAGCGCAGTTGTGTACTGCTCCACAGTCAAGTGAATATTTTAGTTAATTTACAGCTGATGTTTAGTTTATCTAGTAACTGTTGTAATGCTTATCATTTTCATTTTCAATGAAAGTTAAGAATAATTAATTCTTTAAAGCTAATCTACAAGAAAATCTTTTTTGTGAAAGTAGTTGAGAATAAAAAAAGTGAAATAAAATCTCTCTTATGTAATCTATCTTTGGAGAGCAGTGTGAGGGATGCATGGAAAACTGAAGAGAAGTTAGTGTATAGGTAAAAATTGTACTATGTGTGTAAAAATAAAAATATGACATTTTAATTAATTTTTTTATCTCTATGCAATACATTTTGCTGGACTTGTACATTGAAACATGCTTCAGCCATTTAAAGCAAGGGTCTTGTAAGGAAATAACATTTCTGGTGCAAGGCTGGATGGGAGTTTCTGGTGGGTTGCGATAATTATTCTGTATCCCTCCATTGTATAAGTCAACTCAAAATGGTGTTTTCCTAGATGAACACTTATGTGAATTCTTACTCTTTCTCTTTTTCTTTTCTCCATGGATGTAGTGTTATTGGCCTTAGATAGTGCCCTGAGAACTTGTTCTTGGGAGATTTTATTGGGGATGCATATATGAATATTAGAGGGGAGAGTAGTATGATGCTTCAGCTACATTTGTCTGTTAGTAGATTAGCTATGTCCTCTAGGTCTGAGCATGTGATATTATTTACTGTTAGGCCTGCAGTGTGCAGGGCATTGTTTCTGACATTTTACCATAATTAAAGAAGGCTTTGTGGTTAACTTTCACCTGTGTGGCTATTTTCCTCTCATATCTAGCTTTGGTTGATTCAATCCAGAGTTCTGTATAAAGAGTGGTAACATGAAGATATATGGGACATTTGAATTTAGCCAGGTCATCACACAGGTTTTGTAGATTAGCCTTCCCATAATCTCTGAGTGCCAAGGTACTGGAAGATGCTTCAGTCTTATGTTGAACGTGATTGACTTGTGGTTTGATTTCCAGGGAGAATGTTTCACTTGGTGGTGAGCAAAGCTGCCCCATATTGGTAAGGGCATAGCCAGGATTTTATCACCCCTGGTTGGGGCTTGGACTAAATGGATCATAGTGTTTGTATTGACGAAGTCCAGAAATCTCTGGGCATACATGTTTGAACATATATAAGTCTCCCAGTTTATGGAGAGATACTTGAAGATTCCTATGAGAATGGTGTTTGGCTTAATATATAGGGAGCCCATACTAGTTAGGCAGATTATTCTATAGTTATCTATGATATAATAAGATAGATTGTTAATAGTAAGCTGGACATGGACTTCCAGGTCATTATCTTGTCTATGGAATCTGGAGATTGTGTTTTTTTAGAATATGGAGACCCCATTGACTTTAGTGCCTTTATCTAATGTGGTGGGTAAGAATGTGTGGTCTTTCTTCATTAGGAAGAATGTACAGAATTCAATATGTGTATTTCTAGTGGAACATTAAGTCATTTAATGTTTTTTTTGTATTTATCTTTTTGCTGTTCCTACTACACATATCCCTTATAACTACTATTCTAGCACTTAGTTTATGTTCACTGTAAAACCATTTAGTTATTACTAACAGTTACGTTTTATAGATTTAAGCAATTCATTTACCTTGGAGCTGTCTTAAATTCATTTGACCATCTTTTTTTCCTTACATTCTTTATTCAAGTAATACTCACCTTGGTAACTTTTTCCAGTGTGGGTTTTTGATTGAGTAATGTTTACTTTTGTTTGTTTTCTTTGTGTAAATTTCATTCTTCTGATAAATAATTGATTTTTTTTAATTCTTCTAGTTACCTATATGTTTTCCATCATTTCTATACCCTGATTTCCATTCTATTATTGATTTCTCTAGTGCCTTTTTTCAAATATTTATGCTTTGTTTTCTGATACCATTTCCTCCCATTTTTAGCTTGTTTTTGTCTCCCACAGCTGATCATAAATGCATCCTGGAGTCTGTACTCAATCACATGCCTTCCTACCTCTCCTGGTCTCCCGTAGGCTAGCTCCAATAAGGTTCTGGGCCAGTGAGGAAGTCAAGGCATCTGAGGTCTTTAGCATACTGCCCTGGGAGTACGTTCCTACTGCTGTCCCCTCCCTGCATGTGCTTGATAATACCCTGTAGGTGGGATGTGCAGTGGGCGGCCTATGCCAATCCGCTCCTCTCTTCTGCCACTAGCTGACATCAACAAGCTGCCCCGACCACCTCCAGGAAGCACTCCTCAGTTGTTTTCACAGCCTCCATGACTGAAATGTATCCACTTCATATGTCTTGTGCATGCAACACTCCCCCAGGAGGGACTCACCTATCTCCCTTACCAGCACATCAGATACCTGAGCTGCTAACTGAACCAAGGCTCCTCCTAGGCCATAGTCACTGATTTATACCTGTATGCTATGGTGCTGGTATTCCTGTTTGTTTTTTTACTGTTACTCATCATGTATTTCTCACTGACATTTTAACTGTTCCTGACATCTTGTAATTTGCTTTGACACATCATGATATTTTGGTATTGTGATTTAATATATATTACTCTGTCCTCTTTTCCGTCTGACTTGGCCATGTCTTCTGGAAACTGGGATTACCTTTACCTATAAACTTCCCAGGATCACTAATTCTTTGACAAACCCAAATGTATGTCATCACATTGTGGGAGGCATTCAGTGAAAATGTAATTGCCTTACATAACATATATCATACATAACATTACATACCAAGTGTCATAAAGCATTTCTGTCCTATTTTGGAAGCATCAGTGTGCTGAAGCCTTCTTTCTTTCTTTTGGTTTCATAGACCTACATTCATTTATTTACATTTTGACCCCTAGGTAATCCTATTGGATATGGGGTGTGCTTTTTTCAGGGGAGACCCAGAACAGTTAGCAAAGTAATGTACAACTATGAGATAAAATTATGGTACAGCACAACCAGTGTAACAGTGTGTAAGGCTGCTCTTTATCTAAAACAATCTATACGCTTCAGTTTCAGTATAAAGTCCCTCAGATTGCTACTAATACTATAGCAGATTTGAATTTAGATTAGCACTAACTATATTTTAAGAAAAGGTTATCTAATAACTGGTGTTTCATCAGTAATGCTGAAATAGCAGAAAGCTAAAAAATAGGAATGTATACTGTGAAGAATATGAAAAAACATGCACTTAGTTTTGCAAACACACACACACATATGCACGCACACACACACACACACACACACACACACACACACACACACACACACACACACACACACACACACAGACACACACACACACACACACACACACACACACACACACACACACACACACACACACACGGCCTTGTTTCTTAGAGTGAAATGGTCATTAAGGCAGTTAGAGAGGTGCCAGAAGATACTGAAAGCTGGGGTGAGTAGAGGTCTAGAAGGGGCACTTAGTAACATGAAAAGGACATTGTTAGGTATTTTTACTATAAATTAAACATGTAAATGATATGCCCTGCATATAGTGTCAACTTGAACTGCATTAATAATAATTCCACAGAAAAGTCATATAAAAATTAGAGATGAAACTAGTGTGTTTCTTTACCCCATTCCATGCCTAAGTAAGACACTTTCATTTGAATGCATAATCTTTGAATATGCTGTTCATATAGACAGCCTTTGTGACAGGAATTAGGATGGCTATAAAAGAAGGGATGGAGTGATTAAGAGAAAACATTGGTGAAATAGCCTGGCTTCTGTGTGGCGTTTAGGCACTGTGCTACTCAGACTAACTAATGGTAAATACAGTTGTAATTGCTGAAAAGCAGGGACTCTGTGAAAGTTTCAGTCTATTTCTGGCCCACTGTACACTTTATATTGTGAATTTGAATATGGCTAAGCTATGTAACTTGGTGATGTCCAAATTCACAATTTGAAAAATTGAAAAATGAATTGTACAGTAGGCTGCCAGGATTATAATCAGAAATAGACTGAAACCACAGAGTCCATGGTTCTACTTTTGTTTGGCATCTTTTAGCATGCACAGGACAAAAAGTGCTAGTTTCTGAATTTGATTAAAAGAACACACATGCACACTTGTGCACACACACACACACACACACACACACACACACACACACACACACACACACACACACACACACACACACACACACACACACATTCAGACTTTTGTTACCTGAAGCTGTATTACGAGTTTTCAGTCCTACTAATATTTGAATTTTTGAAAATAATAAAATACATTGCAAACTTGCATGTAAACATATTGGGTTATATAAACAAAACAAGCTTTGGTAATGAACAATACAACTACAGAAACAATGGCTTTATAACATTTCCACTTTAAAATATAGCTACAGAAACAATATCATTATCACAGTTACACTTGATGTCATTTACAAAAGTAGTAATGACAGTTTCAGTGTATGACCCCAGCAAAACCATAACAGCACTTGGAAGAGCAAAAAACTGATCCAAATACACAGCCATCAGAAATTAATTAATCTGTCAGTGTTACTAGAGCAGGGTGACAAAAGAATATAATAATAATAATAATAATAATAATAATAATAATAATAATAATAATTGCTCAATATGAAGAGAACCTTTACCAGAGTCTTAAGCCTACTTGTTCTTTAATGGGACTGTTACTTGCTCTGCAATGTAGTGGCTTGGGGCTGTATTTGGTCAAGGATATGTCGCTGTCTTGCAGCATGCAAAATTTGGGTTGGATAATTCTGGCATTTTCTACACATCATCAATGGAGACTCATTGCTTCCTAGATGCAGTTATGCCCAAAATGGTGGCTGTTTCTACAAGTATGACAGTATAGCAAGAGAAAGGAAATGTGAATGTCTGATAACATGAACAGCACACTTATAGTTATATTTTCTATCATTTTTTTAATAATTATTGAGCATGAGCTGTGGACTCTGATTTTTGGTAGAAATGGGTAGCAGTTGTATAAGTAGTAATTTTATCATAGGGTACTCACACATTTGTTCTCACATATGCACACTACTATGGCCACTTAGGAGGATTGTCAATTCATCTTTTCACCTTTAGTATGTCTTTAGGATTAAGGGGGAAACTGGGTCATGCACACAAAAAAAACAAATAAATAAATAACAGGGAGGATTTGCAAGCTCCCCATCTAAGGAATAAACTAAAAAATGAAGTACTGTGAAACAACAATACTAATGTCTATACCACAATCAAAAATGTTGGCAAGAAGCGTAGCTAATACTAAATTCCCCCAATTCATACATTTCAGTTCTGTACATTACTGCTTATATTGCCTGATTTTGCTGTTCTATTTGCCATAACCTCATACTGAGGAGGAGTGTTTTTTTTCACAAATCTTGTTCTGTACTCTTGGAAACTGGTACAGCCAAAAGTAGCAGTTTCTGTGGAGGTGGGACATGTGATTCAGAGACATGTTTGCCAAAATGAAAGAATACATCATTACTGGTTTATCTATATGCGTTTGAGCTGTGTGGTATTACTGCTAGTGCTAAACTAGACTTTTCTACGGTAATCACCTCTGGCAGCCCATGCATCACTTTTGTACAGGTTGTCCCACAAGCATGGACTCACGAAATAACACCCCCCCACACACATGCACACGCACACACCACCATGCCTTTAACCTGTCTCTGAGTTTATAGAAAGTTTCTGACATACCCTCTTATTTTTTTCCTGCCTATTCAGTCAATAATGTCAGACAGTTTTAATTTTCTTATTGTTTTGAAACTTCATTGTGATGCTAGAACTGTCGCTCTAGTAAGTTTTTATGTGAAGCCAAGTAATATTTAAAAATTCTCATTGGTGTTTTCTAGTGTCCCTTCTTCCATTGTCCAAAACTCTTGAGCACAGCCGTTTAGAGGTATGGCAGCCACCCTCACTCCCAACAGGGACAGCCACATGCCTGTCAATTGTCTCTGGTTTTATAGAATGCTGATTTTGTTTCATATACATTGCTCTTATAACAAATACTGTATAAATACATTAAAATAACTCATATACCATTACAGTCATTCAATAATAACAGAGAGTAGAGTTTTATATGGAGAACATCGATGTCTGTGCTGTGACTGAAACCTGGTTCAAGGCACCTGAGAGCACCCCAGCACTATCAGGTTTTACCTCATACCATGCGTTCCGGCCCCAAAATCCGGACAACACCAAGAAAGGAGGGGAGGTGTCCATATTCATCAAGGACACCCACACCTCAAGGTTGGTGGCAATGCATGATGCATCGGAGACCATCCAGGTGCAATTAACCATAGGCAAAACTGCTCTGCAATTTATAGCATGTTACAGGCCACCCTCTCAAACTCAGGAAATTCACATAGCTTTCCTGAAAACACTGGAGGGGATAAATGTATCTCCAAACACCATCATACTAGGTGACTTCAACTACCCTAATATAGACTGGGATCACTACTCAAGCCCAAACACTCTAGCCCAAAGGTTCCTGGAGTTCATAAACTCAAATGCCATGGAACAACTAGTCACCATCCCCACAAGAGGTGAAAACATACTTGACCTCATCATCACGAACATGGGATCACAATGTTCAACACCGGAAGTATTCCCCTCACTGGTGAGATCAGATCATAAACTAATCTCACTGGAGGTCCTCATCCCGCCCCCACCTGAGATAAAAAAGACCACAGTGAAGAACTTCTCAAAAGCCAACTTCACACTTCTAAAGACTAGTGTGGTCTCTTTTAAGGCCCCCGAGCCGGCGATAAACATTACCCAAGCCGCTGAATCACTTACAAATGCCTTCTACCAGCACCTACAGGACTGCATGGATCAGGCAATCCCAAACAAAACAAAGACTCTTTGTACCAAAGGCAAGCATCCAGTCTGGTGGACCACAGCCATAAACAAGCTCTACAACAAAAGGAGGAAGCTACTACAAGATAGAGCAAAATCCTTAAAAGGTAAGACACCTTTGATCATTATAAGTAAAAAACTAAGAGCTCTCATAAAATCATCCAAGGCAAATTTTGAGAGAAAAATCGCTAAGGACTCAAAAGATAATCATAAGGCCTTCTTTAGCTATGTTAGAAACCTGGGAAGAAACTCCCAGATATGCTCAGAATTAGTTCAAAATGATGTGAAAATTACTGAACCTACAGACATTGCCAATATACTGGCTGACAGGTTCAGTGCAAACTTCTCCCCCCCAAAAGGAGAGATATCTATACCAGAGGATTGTAGCCCCCCAAACATCTCTAACGCCCAGGTGAGAACTGCTCTCTCTAAGGCGGAAAACACAGCATCCATGGGACCGGATGGTGTCCCCGGCTGTGTGCTCCACGAACTCAACGAGGAATTAAACCTGCAGTTAGGACAGCTGTTTAATCTTAGCCTCACCTCAGGATACGTACCCAAGGAGTGGCGCACGGCAACTGTGGTCCCACTTCATAAAGGCGGTGCCTCCACCGACCCTGGAAATTACCATCCCATCAGCTTGACAAGCCTGATATGCAAAGCCATGGAGAGGATCATAATGGAACTCATAAATAAAGACATAGGGAACTTGCAGACTTTGGATCCAACCCAGTTTGGCTTTGTCAAAGGCAGATTATGCCTTTTAAACTTGGTCGACTTTTTCGAAACAGTCACCAAGGCCATTGATGAGGGAAAGGCAGTCCATACAGCCTAACTCGACCTGGCAAAGGCTTTTGACACAATACCCCACTCAGGTATCGTTGAAAAACTCATCAGCTTAAATGTAAACCCATACATCACAAGATGGGTTGCAAACTGGCTAAGTGACAGAACCCACAGGGTCAGAGTTGCTGGCGCCATGTCAGACTCAAAGCCTGTCACAAGTGGGGTCCCACAGGGCTCAGTCCTGGGCCCACTCTTGTTCGGCATCTACTTTTCTGAAGTACAAGCAAACACAGGAGGGTTATGGCTGACAAAGTTTGCAGATGACTGCAAACTGGGCGCCATAGTCGAAAACACATCTGACACAGATATCCTTCAGAAGGGTCTCACAGAAACGGATAACTGGTGCCAGAGCCATGGCCTAAAGTTAAACGCCAAGAAATGCATAGTCATAACCTTCGGGAAAAACAAGGTTACCCCTAGCTACCATATAGGTGGCAATCCACTGAGCACAGAAGAAGTTATCAGGGATCTGGGGACTCAGATTGACAGTAACCTTTCGTTTGACACTCACGTTGCTAAAGTAGTTAGGAAGACCTTCTACATTGCCCACCTGATCATGAAGGGATTCACATCTAGATCAAGGGATGTCATCGTCCCCCTGTACTCATCACTCATCAGACCAATGATTGAGTACAATGCTCCATTCAGAATGTATCTGACCCGACACCTGCAGCAGCTGGAAAAGCCCCAAAAGTTCCTCACCAAAAGGATAAAGGGTCTCAACAATATGTCTTATGCTGCCCGACTGAAAGAACTTCAGCTCTATTCAGTCGGTTACCGCTTGCTCAGAGGTAACCTGTGCCTGACATACAAGGCCATGTCAAACCCAGATTTGATGAACATGCTTCACCTCAAAAAATCTAGATCCCTCAGAACTACAAGGGCGGGAGACTTAAACCTTGACACGGTTATTAATAGGACGTGCTGAAGGGACAGATTCATCACCCAAAGACTCCCTATGCTGTGGAACAAAATCCCGGTACATGTGAGGCAGAGCACCTCGCTGGCCGTGTTCAAGAGAAATCTTGACCAATGGATGGGAGATCGCAGATATACCCAGGGATTACCTCAGTGTCTCTGCTTGACAGAGGCACAGCAAAACAATGGGCATAGTTTTCTTCAAACTAAAGGGGTGGCGAAAGCCACAAAAACTCTGGGCTAGGCTTATAAATGCCCTTGGGCAGATAGCCTAGTATGAACCTATGAACCTATGAACCTATAGTTCTTATTGTTCATAAAAAATCCTGATACTAGAAATGCATTTTCTGTTAGCACATGGGACTAAAATGCTGACTTGTAAATTAGCTGCTTCCTACCCCAAAGTTATAGAGTTAAAATATTGTTTAATTGTTTAGTAAACCCCTTGGTGTATTAGCTTTTTAAGTAGTTTAGGGTAATATTAAAGTGACTCTGGTGTTTCTTATGCCTTCCGTTCATCATACGTCTCTCCTATTGCAAAACTTATTCTATTAACTTTTTAAGTGATAACATTAATATTAAATAATGTCTCTGGTAAAGAGTGTCCCCCCCCCATACATATTTTGTGTGGCCTTACCTCCTGTTACTCTATTAACTTTTTAAGTGATTTTTGATAATATTTAAAATTCCCTAGTGTTTACTGCTCCCTCTCCCCCATAAATTACAGGATTTGCTTAATAGTCTAGCGGAAGTTACAAGTATGGCAGAACCCCCCCCCCCCACACACACACACATATGCACACACTTAAACACACACAAATACATGAGACATAGATCATATTAAGTCAGGTAAGACAGAGAAAGATCAAAACATCTATGTCTATAGAGTGCATGTTGCAACAGTGCTACATTATGTGCAGAGTGATGCAAAAGCAGGCAAAGACCTAGAATGTCTTACTTCTCTATCTACTCTCATTAGAACAAACCAAAAGGAGTTCTTTGTTAGATTACTGAAAGCACAAAAAAGTGTGCAGCTATCATAGTAAACTCAGTAGAAAAACAGAAAAAAACCCACTAAAGCTTGCTACAAGAACCTTGGTGTGAAATATCAACTTAAGGGGAATACAAGAGATGGCAATAAAGCAGGAAGAGGATCAGGGACTATTGATTACATCTGAATTGAGCCACTAGAATCAGAGTGAGAGGAAAAAAGTAGAAACAAACAGAATTCTAGGGAAGTATCCTTTGGGTGATACATTCCAGAAACAAAGAGGCAATTTTTCTGCTATACAAACCTTGGTCAAACCACATCTTGAGTATACTGTGTGCAGTTCTAGAGGCCACATAAGGAAAGGGTATCAAGTTTTGGAAGGAATCAAAAGGAAAGTACCAGAAAAATCTGTAGGATATAGGGAAAGGAATATGATCACAGGCTACAGGAAGTAAAGCTCTTCTGACATGATCCAATAAACAAGTGCTGAAGCACGGAGCGGAGACCCAAACAGGAAAAATTCAAAAGTTTTAATGACTCCACATAATACGAACACTGCACTTATGTGGAGTCATTAAAACTTTTGAATTTTTCCTGTTTGAGTCTCCGCTCCGTGCTTCAGCACTTGTTTATTGGATGTATTGGTTGTTTAGTGCAGTTCTTCTGACATGATACCAGAAGAGATAAAGTGGACAAGATATTAGTGTACAAGATTATGCCAGGGAGATGTGAAGGGGTAATATGAAATGGAAGGGCAGAGGGGAAATGAATGGGCACAGGCAGCAGATTGTAAGGATTAGCTACTTCCCGGATCTCTGAAAATGCTTATTCACAGAGAGGGGTGTGGACCCATGGAACAGATTACTGGAATGATTGTTGGAATGGAAATTTCCAGAGATATTCAACAAGACATGACACAAGTAAGAAAAGGCTAGTATGGTGGTGGGGATGGTGATGCAGTAGAAGTGCACGGCATTTATAACAACAGCTTATGATCTCCTTCTGCTATTAAGTAAATGTAGAGCTGTAGCTAGCCATTTTGGCACCCTGTGCCATCCACCAATCTAGTGTCCCTGTCAACTTTAAGCTGAGGAGCAAGGTAAAAAAGTTATCTCTCCCTAAGGACCAAAAAATGTCCTCTTTCTCTCTATACATTTAAAACTTTTTATAACAGTAGCAAACTGTTTGCTGCTACAAATTATACCACACACAAAGTGCTGAAGTGCTTCAGTCCTGACTGCAAAACAGAATCTGCATTCATTTCCTGAATGCCAGTACAGAAATGAATACTGATACTGCACTACTGACTGATTGGCATTTACCAGTTGCAGTTACTAGCCCCTTGCACCTGGGGGCTGGAGCTACTACCCCCCCCTTCTCACAACCATAGCTATGCCTCTGAGCAAATATAATATAATGTAAAACAGAGCTTATGTTTTTGACCCCCTGTCTTCTTGTCTCTGACATCTTCCCCTTTCAGGAATCTAATTGAATTCTAATGTGATGCTGCAGGTTGACACCCCCCCCCCCCCGCAGGCCTGCAGCCTCTAAAACTGAGATTCACTCTTTTCAATAATTATAGAGGGTGGGCAGGCATCATATATGTGGCTAAGGAAGGGGACTTTTATGTATGTAGGGAAGGGGAAACCCTACTTTGGTGGAATGAGTGTGATGTCACAGACATTGCCATTTACAACTTTAACTTGTTTATGGCTCCCAGCTACAGAATGAATGGGTAGCCTGTCTGCAGCCACTGGAGACATATCCTAGCCTTCACCAGGGCATGCTTTAGTTGTAACCACAGTCCCTCTTACTTTGGGAGAAATAAGCTAGACAAGCTGATAGAAGCTTCTCAGTCCTTCACCCACCTTGTTCCTCCAATGTCCAAACTGCTAATCAAAGTTGGATTTTTCTCGGTCACAGCCAAGACTTCGTACCTCTACACCATGGACCCAAGCTACAAAATAACTAATTTTGATGCTGCCTAAGAAGATACAGAGTATAAAACTTAAACTCAGTGGAAAAAGGGCAACTCTTAGAAATATTTTGTAAAATCAGAACAAGATAAGAAACTTGGAAATCAGGTATATTTATTTTATGAATAAACACGAATCAGAAACAGGATCCTGATTCCTTCCATATATAAAATGGAATTTTTAAGTATTATGCTAGGCTAATATATTTTAATGAAACTAAAAATGTGACTGGTGGTTTAGATAAAAAGTATATAACATTACAATCTAATTAATAAAACAATGTGCTTTTCTTAGTAAGATGAGAGTTAACACTCACGCTTCCTACAGCACTTAGTGCCTTGAAGCATAGTTCTAGCATGTTTAATAAACGTTTAGTCTTGTGATCTTTTGTATTATTTAAAGTGAGATAAAAGTAGTACATTTCAGAGTGAAAATTATTTTAGACTTTTTCTTCTAGGAATCTGTAGCTGCTGTCTTTTTTGCATTGTCACTAGACAATTTTTCAATAACACCTACACTAAGTGTACACTGAGTATACAAAGTCTGTATTCAAGAACATCCCCACCACATATTTTAGCTTTCTAGTCACTCAGAAAGATTATAGTAAGCGCATATGTAGTCTAAACTTTGTGGTAACCTTTATGAATTCCACTCAGTACTTAAAGCTGCAAGAAAATCAGTAGGAAAACTAAAACCATGAGGAAGAAGGGGTGTGTTATGCTTGTATTGTCTGTTCATTCAAAACAGTGTACACTTAGTGTACACATTAATGAATCCTAGGGAATCTAAAGTTTCCCTTATCTTATACACCTGCTATCTACAAAAAGTGTCTTCCCAGGTTTAATTTTTTTATTACATTCCCACCCTCTTTCAATTTTCAGTACTTTTCGTTAAATTCTGATTTCTATCTATGTGTTCAGTCATTGCAGTAATTACTACAGTGGTGTTCTCTATTTTCTGTTTTTGCATGTACAGGAATAGTTTAGTTGCAATAACCCCCCAATCACATATTAAAAAAGAATATGTTTTAGGTTTATAGGTTTATAGGTTCATACTAGGCTATCTGCCCGAGGGCATTTACAAGCCTAGCCCATAGTTTTGTGGCTTACGCCACCCCTTTAGTATGGGGAACTATACCCATTATTTTGCTGTGCCTCTGTTGAGCAGTGACACTGAGGTAATCCCTGGGGTATATCTGCGATCTCCCATCCATTGGTCAAGATTTCTCTTGAACAAGGCCAGCGAGGTGCTCTGCCTCACATATACCGGGATTTTGTTCCACAGCATAGGGAGTCTTTGGGTGATGAATCTATCCCTCCAGCACGTCCTATTAATAGCCGTGTCGAGGTTTAAGTCTCCCACCCTTGTGGCTCTGACGGATCTAGATTTTTTGAGGTGAAGCATATTCATCAAATCTGGGTTTGACATGGCCTTGTATGTCAGGCACAGGTCACCTCTGAGCAATCGGTAAGCGACTGAATAGAGCTGGAGTTCTTTCAGTCGGGCAGCATAGGACAGATTTTTGAGACCCTTTATCCTTTTGGTGAGGAACTTTTGTGGCCTCTCCAGCTGCTGCAAGTGTCGGGTCAGATACATTCCGAATGGGGCATTGTACTCAATCATTGGTCTGATGAGTGATGAGTATAGGGAGACTATGACCTCCCTTGATCTAGATGTGAATCCCTTCATGATAAGGTGGGCAATGTAGAAGGTCTTCCTAACTACTTTAGCTACATGGGTGTCGAATGACAGGCTACTGTCAACCTGGGTCCCCAGGTCCCTTAACTTCTTCTGTGCTCAGTGGATTGCCACCTATATGGTAGCTAGGGGTAACCTTTTTTTTCCCGAAGGGTATGACTATGCATTTTTTGGCATTTAACTTTAGGCCATGGCTCTGGCACCAGTTATCCATTTCTGTGAGACCCTTCTGAAGGATATCTGTGTCAGATGTGTTTTCGACTACAGCGCCCAGTTTGCAGTCATCTGCAAACTTTGTCAGCCATAACCCTCCTGTGTTTGCTTGTACTTCGGAAAAGTAGATGCCAAACAAGAGTGGGCCCAGGACTGAGCCCTGTGGGACACCACTTGTGACAGGCTTTGAGTCTGACATGGCGCCAGCAACTCTGACCCTGTGGGTTCTGTCACTCAGCCAGTTTGCAACCCATCTTGTGATGTATGGGTTAACATTTAAGCTGATGAGTTTTTCAATGATACCCGAGTGGGGTATTGTATCGAAGGCTTTCGCCAGATCGAGGTAGGCTGTATGGACTGCCTTTCAATGGCTTTGGTGACTGTTTCGAAAAAGTCAACCAAGTTTAAAAGGCATGATCTGCCTTTGACAAAGCCAAACTGGGTTGGATCCAAAGTCTGCAAATTCCCTATGTCTTTATTTATGAGATCCATTATGATCCTCTCCATGGCTTTGCAGATAAGGCTTGTCAAGCTAATGGGCCGGTAATTTCCAGGGTCGGTGGAGGCACCGCCTTTGTGAAGTGGGACCACAGTCGCAGTGCGCCACTCCCTGGGTACGTATCCAGAGGTGAGACTATGATTAAACAGCTGTCCTAGCTGTGGGTTTAATTCCTCGTTGAGTTCGTGGAGCACACAGCCGGGGACACCATCAGGTCCCATGGATGCTGTGTTTTTTGCTTTGGAGAGAGCAGTTCTCACTTGGGCGTTCAGCGAGTGTTTGCATTTCCTGATCCCAACTGTTGAAATAGACACAGAATATATTGGTATACATTTGCCCCTCTGGCTGTATCATTCCATTCTCAACCTTTTCATTATTGTATAGCTGACCACAGCCTGTGGCAGTATATATGAGTCACTGACTAGTCTCACAGTTAAGTAGCTTTGTCTCATCTAATAAATATTTGCTATTTATTTTGTTGACCAGGTATATCTACCTCAGCAGAGGTTGTTTATTGTGGAGATAGGAGAAAAGCTCCATAACAAGTATAACATTCTTGAGGAAAATGTTAGAAAGGCTTGAATTTCTTTAAGATTTGCAGTACGTGCATAGAAAATATTGTGCGTGAGAGGTGCACAGAATAACTGAAGAAATGCTTACCTCCACTGATTTATCATCCCATGCTGCTACCAGCAGTCCTTTTAGCTTGTCATTTTTAGATTGAATTTGAGCGTACATTCTATTAAACCAAATATGTGTTCTCTCATGCTAGCATTATTTCACTATCTTTAATGGTCCTCTTAATGGAATGTTTTGCTGCCTCAGACGCTGAGATCATGGACAGGTCTCAGTGTCAGACTTCATAAGTGAAACTTATTACAGACTTTAATGATAGAAATGGACAAGGTAAATATCTATGATAAGAAAGTAAGTGTAATATCAGTTCCTGGAACGAGCAGGAATGACTGTACTTTTATGCTGTGATAAGCAATTTACCAAATGTAACATTTATTGCATGTTAACAGTCACCAGCATGCCTTATTTCATTTCAAGTGCTTCAATTTTTTCCTAAAAAGCGTTCTCCCATTTCCCTAAAGGATATTTGGAATTTGTGCCTGCTCATCCTTTCTGAATGCATGTGATGTACCTGACACTGCATCTGCAGAGACATAATGGGATATGTATAGTGAGTGGGCATGCATATATGTAATAGTGTTAGGAGATGAACAGCAGTAGATTATTGCAGTGCTGTAGTTTGTTACGTATTAGAAAATGCATTAATTATACCTTTTTATACTTTTCTTTTATGAACTAATTTACATGTTGCTATAAATTATAGTGCAGGTCGTATGTTGTTTTCTCTTAGCTGCATTAGGTATTACATTTTTTTAATCAGCCAGCCTCATTGTATTGTTTACTTCTAGTGAGATAGATATGATCTGCACATATGCACTGCTTTATTTACCTACTTTTATGTATAGCTATTAAGTGCTTTAAACATGAATCAGATTAATGAAATTAAAATGACTGCTTACTACTGTATCAGATTTCACAAACTGAGACTTCTGACCGAAGCTGACAAGACATATTTATCAGCAGCAGGGATCATTTATCACCCTTCCATTTTGACTGGAAGTTTGCAATGCACTGCCCTGGCTGTATGCTTTGATAGTTTACCATTTTTAGTTGGTTGCTGTCATTGCATACTTGGTTTTGAGCAAACCATATTACATAATGAAAACAACAATACAAATATTAAAGTGACTTTATTTAACTGAATTTCAAATTTAGCAGAAAGGCAGGAATTACAATGACAGAACATCATTTACTTATTGCTTGTCCCTTGTTCACTCAATAATGTTTTAATTCACTCCGTATGCTGACTAGTGGTCTACTAGTCAGAAGTACCGTTTATAGGAATTAATATGGGTGCTTAAATTACTTGGTTAGGGTTTTATATTGCACATTTGGAAGCTGTGGTAACTCACACTCTGATCTGTTGACTGCAGATAATTAATTTGTGGCTTACTGCAGTCTCAAAGTCTTGTTGCCAGCTGAGAAGAAGGATTTAAGGGTATGGCTAATTTGCCTGACATCATGGTTAACTGGAAACTTGTTTTTTTCAAGCTTATCCATAGGGCCAGATTCACGAAACCTCCGTGTAAGACTTAATATGTCTTACTCGGAGGCTGCAGTTGAACGGTATGACGACAGCGTGCCATGAATATTCATGAGGACATGCTGACTCATCCGTAACTCTTACACGGACTGAGTAGGCAAGCAGGAGGCGTATCCGACTGCCGAGCAGTCTAAAGGTCCACTCCACTGCAAGGTTTTAAAAAGCATAATGTCAACAGACAAGAGCGAGTCCGCTCAAATGTACTTGCACCCAACACCACACTCCCTGACACTGTAAGCCCCCATCTGAGTTATAAAACGGAAAATATAATTTTTTTTTTAAATCGACGATATAGCTGCCCGTATTTGCACTTGTTTGCACGGGTGTGCCCATTGCTTAACCACAGTTAGCAATTGTGACATTGAAGAGCATATAAGAACTACTTATGCACATTAATCTAAATAGCAATAGTGTAATGGTAGAGTGTATGCCCAAAGAGAAGGCATTCATGGTTCGAGTCCCACCATACCCCTTCTTATTTATGTTTTAAATCAGTATTTGAAATAATACCAGACAAATATGATTAAAATTTTATTAAAAGCAGTGACATGGCCAATGTATCTGCGAACAAAATATATATTTTGAAAAGACCCAGATATATAATAGCCTGCCATTAAGCAATGTTTTACACAGCTAAACACAGGTGCCCATAGTTTAATAGTGCTATACCCATCTAAACAGAGGTGCCCATAGTTTAATAGCGCTTTATCCAGCTAAACAGAGTTGCCCATAGTTTAATAGCGCTTCACCCAGCTAAACAGAGTTGCCCATAGTGTAATAGTGCTTTACCCAGCGCAATTGAGTTGCCCAACGTTTAAAAACGCTTTACCCAGTGCAATGTGTTTGCGCGGACGTGCGCGCCGCGCCAACCAGGGCACCATAGGGCACAGGGGAGCAACGTAGAGCTAAGTTGCTTAAACGCAGCCACACCCCCTAGCCTGTCTAGACAGTATTAAAATAAAAGGATGACAAGGTTTGAACCCAGGACCCTTTGCATCATAACAAAAGTACAGAACCACTAAGCCATGACAACATAGGGGAAACAGCCACTATTAACATTCATAAACTTAGGAATGGTAGTTTAACCATTACTAAGCAGGTCTGCAGTCAGCCGAGAATTTTACAAAATGGCCAATCACAAAAAAGTGCGGGAAATGCGCCATATTTAAGCCTCACAGGCGGGAATACATGCCATAACTGATTGTAGCTCACATCTGCGGTCAGAATGTCTGGTGTTGGAGAGGGAGTGCGCTTCCAAGTGCAGAGATGGGGCACAGAGGAGTCCAAATACATGATTTGGCTCCTAGTCCACCATCACGAAGCAAGAATCCTGCAGGGCCAGTTCCAAGGGACGGAGTACAAGGCAGAGGCTTGGAACCAGTTAGCTTGTGACCTCACCAGTGCCACAGGTGTTCCCCGGACTGGTGAGCAGGTCCGTCACCACCATGCGGACCTGAAGAGATGAAAGGAGGACTGCCTGAACCAGTGGCTACAGAAGGCCCATGGGATGCGGGATGCCCCACAACTGAGTATGTAGCCATGGAATGCAGTATGTAAGGATTTAAAATGGAGTATGTATAATGGATAGGAATGTCTCAATATCCCTTCATTTACTTTACAGCTGCAGGTGACCGTGTTACGAATCAGCAAGCCTATGCTGATAGGCTGCTAAGGCTGCACCGCAGGGCAGGTTAGTGATTATTCTGCATGTATTGTTATATAAAATATGGGAGTGAGCATGAAAGAAAGTGTTGTAGTCCAATAATACAGCCATAAAATGGACTGAATAAGTCCTCTGCATATACTGTCAGATAAAAACGTTAGAGAGGCAGAAAAAGAGTGTAGTAACCCATTAAGAAAGGTAACAAATGTCTGGAATAATATCTCTGCAGGCACTGTCATATAAAATAATATGTGAGTGAGCCTGAAAAAAGAGTGTGCTAACCTATTAATAAAGGTATAATATGTCGTGAACATGTCTGCCATATATACTGTTAAAACAAATAAAGGAGTGAGCCTGTGGAAAAGTGTGTAATTTCATTAATAAAGTCTAAAACCCAGAGTGTGTCTGTTTCACTTAGTATGTAATGTTGTTGTACCCTTGCATTATACAAATAGTAATGTGTTAGAAAGTGCTGGCAACCCAGAGTTCTGCAGTCCCATCTAAAGTGGGTGATGGAAGTGCTCGTAGCTGTGAAGTAAATATACAGTCCTCAACAGTCAGTTACTGACTGACATGCATAAGTAAATCTGGCACACGAGTAGCATGCTAATATGTTCCCCAGAAATGTAAGTGTGCTTCAATAAATGCAGGGTTCTGTGCAATTTGAAGTGAAAATGTCATGTGAAAACATCCAGATATGTAGATAAAGAAATATAAATGCAACGATGAAATATGTAGCAGTAACATCTGCATCCTGGACAGTTAGTATGTGAGCTATAGGTCAAGTATAGATTGAACTAGCCAAACCCACTACACAACCTAATGCATGGTGGCAAGTGTAATAATACATGCAGGGAATATACACCTGCAGTCACTAGGAATGTAGTGCAGAGTAAAAGTGCTTATAAGATGTTAACGGAGGTTTTTTCTACACCCTACTGTTTGTGCATAAACCGTGCAATTCCACACCTCAATGGGTATGTGTAATCTTAAATATTTGTCGGGATATATGTCCTATTATTCTATAAATATTTGCACTCATGTTGATGCATGTGCCCTGTTCAAACACCACGTTCATGGTGGCCTGTTGCTACCAATCATCCCTGCATGCAGTTGGAATAACCACTGTTGTTCAATATATGCATGTGTTATGTTTGCTGTTCAACTGTTGGAACTGTGGTGTGTTGGGTTAATGGGAATATTACTGCATGCTGTTGCAACTAATCTGGAATGCTGTTGTTTATGTTGTAATGAAACACACCTAATCACAGAATGTATGGGAAGGCCAGCCCCAGTTGGCGAGTGCACCTGACACCAGTGACTCTGGTGCCCAGCCCGGACTCCCCTCCTCCGTTGGTCCTGTGCCACCTTCAGGTAGAAGCACTGCAGGGGATGGGGCTTGTCCCCCCCGTGCAAGCGTGGGCGGAGAAGGGCCACCCATCACCCTTAGAAGGGTCCGGGTTGTGGTGCGTAGGGAGATCCAGCGTTCAGTCACTGATCCCCTACACCAGCTTGAGGCGAGAGTGGCGTGTCTCACGGGTGAGCCTGCCCATCCTACTCAGCCCCCAGCACAGCCACCCCCGGGGCTGTGAAGGTGCAGTGGTGACTGCCCATGGGCAGGAATCTCAGTTCCGCTGTTACCATCTTTGGGCTCATGGGCTTGCGATTTCCAAACAACCTTCCCCATCAATTGTGTTCACCCACCCCATGTGTCAAATTCCACCCCTGTATGCGTCTTGTTTGTCTTGTCTGTTTACCTCCCCAGCCTACCTCCCCAAATATACCTACTTCTCCTACCCCACTTACCACTCTCACCTGAAAAAAAAAAAAAAGGGCAATCTGTACCCGAAAAATAATTACGCCCCATACATAGCTTCCCATTTTGCACACATGTCCATAGGACATGTACACTGATAATTCTAATTGTCAGTGCAACAAACTATGTTGTCCTCACCCCTCTCTCAGGGGTGGAAGGTCTCAAAACTCACTCCAAATTTTCAACATATGCACAACTGTTGCTGTTAAAGAAATGAGCAGCTATGGGCCTTCCCTACACCGTTCCTGCATATCCAGAGCTTGTTTTCCTACTGTCTTTCCCTCTTTGTGCTCCCTTTTTCACCACTTTCCTATCTCCCCATTTTCAAGAGTAAGCACTTTTAAGCAGTAGTTAGCGGGGGTGTGCGAGTGTGAGCTTGTGTGCGCTTAGCTAAGTATCGCTAAGCATCACACAAACCCGCTTACAACTGCTTAAAAGTGCTTTAGTCACTCTGTATGACAAGGCTCTTGTACTGCTCAGCAGCAAAATAAAAAACCTTATCAGTCTCGAACCCGGGACCTTGGACTCACCACTCTGCATGAAGTACCACTACACCACAGCAGATAGACAATAACAGTGCTGAAAGCAATTTATCATGCATTACCATGAGTGAATGTAAAGGGAAAATAGGAATGGCATAACACAAATCCTGTTCTGTGGGCCTTAACCAGCAGGTGTTGTTGAACTGCATGACATGACTGTGAAAAGAGAATCAGCCATGCTAGTAGGGAATAAGGTTACAGTAGCAGCTTACAAACCCCGCACAGTATCAGGGCAGGATAAACACTGGCATATTTGCATAGGTCACAAGCCAGACCTCCCATCAGTGACTGCTCTACAGTGATGACCCTGATTTGTAAACAAAAGTTAGCTGTGCCCGTCTGACTCCCTGTGAAATGTACTAACAGTAGGCAGAAAGGTGTTGAATCTCACTAAATAACAAATGTCAATAAGTGAGAGTAGACATCGCCTGCACGTCAGAAAAGGTGTAGTAATAGAAATGCTCTGACTCACCCAAAGTCTGAACTGCAAAATGTCTGAACTATATGACAGGTGTATCCCAGTTATATGTACCTTTCCCTGAGGCTGTTCAAATATATACATTAGAGTATCTGAGGCCTGAAAGAGTCAGAAACACACAGGCATATCAGCTTCTCTGCTGTTACATACTCTGCAAATAGCTGTAGAATGAATCCCATAAGCATGCCCTTATGTAGAAGTACAACACATAAACAGCAAAGGATGTAGCCATGTACTGCTAGCAACCACCTGTGACAATGTCATTGTTCTGGTGCTGTAAAGACTGCTGTGGTGCACAGTCAAAGAATACTAGGCTGACCTCTGTCTACCATCTGGATATGTCCACAGGTGGGAGCTACTCAGACAGACTACAAGCCTTCATAGACTTACAGGTACACAGCAACTCTGCATGTTCAGTAAGATAAACATCACAAGATACTAAATAATGCACACTGCAGTTCTGCACCCCTACCCAAAGGTACTATATACCCATGTAGTCAGGCACAACCAAGGGTGTAGGTAGGCATACACTGTACAGAAATATGTCCAGTCGTCCTGAGCAGATTGTGCTAATGCCAACACAAACCACAAACTGTTCAAATGTGAGTAACGTACTAATGACAGTATAGCAGTTCACAAACAGTGCATGTGCCTGATATTCATAATTGGTAGTACAACATACTTAGATGTCCTCACCACTCTCTCAGGGGTGGAAGGTTTCAAATATCCCACCTAATGTATTGCATATGCACAGCTATTGCTGGTAAAGAAATGGGCAGCTATGGACCTTCTCCACACCCATCGTGTACATCCCAAGCTAGTTTCCCTACTGTCTTCCCCTCCTTGAGCACCCTTTATCGCCACATTCCTATCTCCCCATTTACTTTTCTGTCAAAGACATAAGCGCGGGGGTTAGCGGGAGTGACCACTTGTAAACAGTAGTAAGCGGGTTTGCACCAGTGTGCGCATGTGTGCGCCTAGCTTAGCACTGCTAAGATATGATAAGCTACGCCAAGCTTAGCTTACTATTGCTAACATAAAATAAGCTAAGCTAAGCTTAGCTTAGTATTGCTAAAATACAATAAACTAAGCTAAGCATTGCTTAGCATCTCTAAGCATTGCTTAGCATCGCTAAGCATCACGCAAACCTGTGCCAACTTGCTTACAACTGCTTAAAAGTGCCTTTATCACTCTGTATGACAAGGCCCTTGTATTGCTCAGCAGCAAAATAAAATGCCCTTCTTAGTCCCAAACCCCACACCTTGGACTCACCAGTCTGCATGATGTACCACTAAGCCACAGCAGATATACAATAACTTGGTGCTGAAAGAAATATAACATGCATTACAAGGAGTGCATATAAAGGGAAAATAGGAAAGCCATAGGAATACATTGCAATAAAGAAATGTAACATGCACTACAAGGAATGAATGTAAAGGGAAAATAGGAAAACCTTAGGAATACATTGCAATAAAGAAATATGACATGCATTACAAGGAGTGAATGTAAAAGGAAAATAGGAAAGCCATAGGAATACATTGCAATAAAGAAATATAACATGCATTACAAGGAGTGAATGTAAAGGGAAAATAGGAAAGCCATAGGGATACATTGCAATAACTACTGCTGTATGCCAGTTAATTCCCTAATTCCAAAAGAAAGTACATACTCCCATGTATCCAGTGTTAGCATTAGGAGGTGTGAGTAAACTTACACACTGAGAAGAGTGTACTGGAAGAAGCAACAGTCAGGTTTCAGTACAACATGCATTTCACTGGCTACAACCCAGCTTCAGATATGAGACATATACCAACCCTCTGACTGACACAACAGTATCCACAGCAAACAAGTATGGTCCCCACCTTGCAAAACTGAAAGGCCTATGCCTACCCAACCTATCATTTTATAGCAGTGTCCTGAAATCACAGTGACAACTGCAATTACCACACAGCAGGCTGCATGCAATTACTAAATGGTGGGCACCAACTGGTGCAGAGGCCATCACGTGCACATGTGCAGATACCTACAAAAGCAGCCTGTACTTGCTGTCCACACATGCAATAATATCATTGCAGCAACTGGAGAGAGAGAGAGAGAGAGAGACAGACAGACAGACAGACAAGCAAACAAACAGAGGCAGTTGGAGACCAACCCAATAAATAACAAACAGAGGCAGTTGGTGACACCAACCCCCCCAAAAAAAAAAAAAAAAACAGGCGGTTGGAGACACCAACCAAAACAAAAGAAAAACAACAGAGAGAGGCAGTTGGAGACACCAACCAACCAAAAAAAAAAAAAAAAAAAAAAAAAAAACAGAGCCAGTGGAAGACACCAACCTAAACAAATAAAAAAAAAACATCAACAGGTACAACAAACTGAGGTGAGAAATACAAAGGTAAGGTATGTAACACAGATGTATTTGCTGGCATCCGAATTATGTGTCTGAAGGGTACTCTACATTCTGTGAACACTCCTTATGTGGTAGCAGTCCGTATCTATATGTATATGCAGATGTGCATAGGGCAAGTGACATACTGCAACTGTTAGTGAAAGCTGGACATATATATGTATTTGAAGGTTGCTATGTGCTCATATCTATGTAGGTTGTAGTGTGTGGCATTGAAAAAAGCAAGCAGTGCAGGTATATGTTATGTGGTGGTTAAATGCTGTGGGACTGAGTTACAGCCAGTGAGGTCTGCTATGGCTATACGGCCTGAGGACAGCTAAATGCATTCTGCACAACACTGTGCAATATTATTACATAATTGTATGTCTCACAACTGTTCCATAATTGATATTCCCACCATGAAAGGTGGGCAGTAAATGTGCATATATGTACATGTATATGTACAGCAGTGGCTGTTTACAAGTATGTGTATATATATATATATATATATGTATATATATATATATATATATATATATATATATATATATATATATGTATATATGTATAAATGCATATATATATATATATATATATATGGGTCTAGGTTAGAAGATCGACAGCCGATATAACCGACAACGGATTAGCGGGCGCCAGATGATCGACACTTGGAAGACCGACGCTACGGATGAACACGCCGACGCCAGGGATAGTGAGTTGGAAAGAAGGCTGTGTGAGTATGCGGTGGTGACGGACGTTAGGGTGCGAGTAAGGTAAGTGTGGATAGTGACAGTCTGTGGGGATAGGGGTGGGTTAAGTGAGTTAGGGTTAGGGCGCGGGTTAGGTAAGTGTGCGGTAGTGGTATGTTTGGGTTAGGCGGGTTAAGTGAGTTAGGGTTAGGGCGGGTTAGGTAAGTGTCTTGGTAGTGGCAGTTTTGGGTTAGGGGGTTAAGTGAGTTAGGGTTAGAGGCGCGGGTTATGTAAGTGTGCAGTAGTGGTATTTTTGGGTTAGGGGTGGGTTAAGTGAGTTAGGGTTAGGGCGGGTTAGCTGAGTGTGCGATAGTGACGGACCTTAAGGTAAGGGTTTGGGTTAGGGTTGTACATAGTTGTGTGTGTGAGGTTTAGTGTGGGTTTGTGAGGATTTTGGTGTGCTTGTGTTCTGTGTGTGGTTTTTGGATAAGGGGATGTGTTTTGTTAGTTGATTGTTGTTATTGTGGTGTGTGCAGTGTATGGGGTTTCATGTTTGTGGACCGTCGGTTACTTGTTTGTCAGGCATGTGAGGTGTCGTGTTTATGGTATGTCGATAATGTGGTGTCGATGTTTCTGTTGTCGGTGAAAGTGGCTGTCGATCTTATGACCTAGAACCATATATATATATATATATATATATATATATATATATATATATAGATAGATAGATATATACATATATAGATATATATATATATAGATATATAGATATAGATATATAGATATATACATATATATAGATATATACATATATAGATATATATAGAGCTATATAGATATATACAGATATATATGGATATCTATGGCTATATATAGATATGTGTATATATATATATATATATATATATATATATATATATATATATATAGTGAGAGAGGGAGACACAGGGTCAGACGTATGCAACAGGTGCCTGGTGACCAAGGCATGGACTGAACACCAGTGTTGATACTGCAGTGCCATACCCCATTCCAAAACACTTTACCCACTAACTACCAAATAGGTGGTTGCCTGACTAACACTGAAGGTGTCAGAAGGGAACATGGGACACAGGTGGACAGTAGCCTCCCCTTTGATATTCACAGTGCCACACTAGTCTTGTAATCTGCCTACGTGGTACGTGTCATCACAAACGATGTGTCATGTACAGAAATATAGGTCAGTGTTCCCCTGTACTCATCACAATGCCCCATGTGGTATGTACCTCACATGACATCTACAGCAAGTGGAAAGGCCACAGACATACCTCACAAAGGGTAATACTGCCCTGAAACACATACCCTATGCAGACTGACTCACATAACCACAGCTACAGTGTGTTGCATACCGGCTACCCAGAGGTTACCTCTGCCGAACATACAGAGGTATGCCACACCCATAGTTGTCAGACAACCACCATGTCAACACCTCACAATCCCACCAGGCTACATGGCCTAGGTCCCTAGTCCCCGCAACCTCACTAAACAGCACATGCTGGAGGGATAGGCTCCTATTGGCAAATATGCCATACTCTGGAGTAAACCACCCAGCATGAACAAACAAGGCTCCTCAGTAGCAGATGTCAGACATACTCCTGATGATTGTCTGGGGGATAGGTAACATGCCCTGGGAATCACCCTTGTGTATCCGGTTGACAGGAGGAAGTGAAATCTAATTTCATGTGTGTCAAAGGCCAGGGTAGCATATGGCTCGGCTGCTGTAGGCCCCAGGGACAATAGCGTATTACCTACTTATGATACAATGCACGCAGACATGGACACAGTGCAATACCTGGAACAAAGATGGGAACTGCCGAGTAAAGCACTCCGGATTAACAGCAGTCAGTAAGAAATATAAAAAACCAAGAGTGCACCAATGGCTAAAGTACCTCCAAAAACTTCACCAACTACAATGAGTTGACCGTTTATTGATAAAATGAGCAACAGGATCCAGAAAGTGAGCGCTTTCACGTCCAGTAGTGACGCTTCATCAGACTTCCATAAAACACATAAAACACTAACCCCTTAAATACACCTTAATTGATATGCTTGTACAAGTTAATTGCAGACAATTAAAATCAATTAAAAAATCAATTAAAAAACAAACACAACTAACCAGGATACGAGGACATACCCAAAAGTGTATGTATGTGAGAACATATACAACTAAATAAATCTAAAACAAATAATATAGCCAAACATAAAACATTCATTATATGTGTGTATGTGATGTTTCCTGGGTACAAAATGTATAAAAAACATATAGATGAAAATCAGTGTTTGAGAGGTCGTGCTGCTAAGGATGGCTTCAATGTAACTTTGTCATTGAGTACATATTTATGTGCCTGCAACCTCACTATCCACCTATTCTCTATCTCTTCAAGTTTATTTTTAAAATTACCTAATCTATACGTTCTCTTTACTATCTCTAATACTCTAAATTTGAAGGAATGTCTGAGACCATTGTCAAGGATGTGTTGAGCTAGAGCATTATTGGTATTTTTTTTATGTATCGCATAAATATGCTCCCTTATACGCTCTCTTAATGTCCTATTAGTTTTACCTACGTAGAACTTCGAACATTCTTGGCATTGAGCCAAGTAAACTACATCTATGGTTCTACAATCAGCATATCCTCTGAACGTATAGACGTGTCCAGTAGTAGGATGTTTGAAAGCCTGATCTTCATCTATGTACTTGCACTGGTTGCAAGTACGGCAAGGAAAAGTACCTATCCTCTGTGACCTCATAGAATTGTCTTTGGATTCTTCATAACATAAAATCCTATTCAAAGATTTCATGTTCTTGTAGGATATGTTAGGTTTGTCACTCACTAGCTGTCTAATTTTATCATCACACGTTAGCAGCTTCCAGTTGTTATCAATAATTTGCTTAATATGACTGTTCCTATTAGTAAAGGGAATCGTGAGTCTATTCTTGGCCATTCTGGTGTTAACCCCTTGTGTATGTATTAAAGAAGATGAACAATTCTCTCCCCTGTTGAAGAATGGGGTTCCTTTACCTGTTCTATGCTGATCACCTGACTTTATGGCTCCCTGTACCTCCGATCTCTTGTATCCTCTAGATACAAAGTTGTCTGTCAGACTGACTTGTTGCTGCCTATAGGCAGTTTCCTGTGTAGTTAACCTGGATAGTCTTAGTGCTTGGTTTTCAACTACATTGGAATATACATGGCGGGGGTGCATGCTAGTGCGGTGTAACAAATTATTCCTCCAACATGATTTTTTGAATTGCTCAGTATCTATGCCTTTGCTGGTCTTAGTTAGCCTGACATCAAGAAAATCAATCATACTCTGAGAGTATGTACTTTCAAATTCAAGAAAGTTGGTCGTACCATTAATGTATCGAATGAATTCTTGTAGTCGCTCTTCAGTTCCTCTCCATACCAAAAACACATCATCTACAAAACGACTATAATATTTAAGATGTTTCATGAAATCCATGTTTCTCAGGACATCTGTACCTTCCCAATATGCCAACACCAGGTTGGCATAGGAATTTGCACAGGGGGTCCCCATTGCCACCCCCTTTTTTTGTAAATAATATGCTCTATCATATGACAGTACATTATTTTCAATAATGATCTCTAGTAACAACGTCCGTCTGATAATCGTCATTAGAGATGTGGTTCTCACGTAGGAAGAGTCTAATATATTCAATGCCTATCTTGTTAGGTATGGAAGTAAATAACGATTTAACATCTAATGTTACAAAAAGATCGTCCTTGTCAATCGGTTCTAATCTATTGAAACTAGCCAAACTTTCTAAAAAATGCTGAGTGTCTCTCAATATGTGTTGGGTGTCATTAACAACAGGTTTAAACATTTTATCTAAGTATATTGACAATGGTTCTGTTAGCCATCCCTTGCTTGAGACGATGGGTCTCAGCGGGGGATCGGTTAACTCTTTGTGTACTTTTGGGAGTCCCCTAAAGGTGGGAATGAGGGGGTTCTCCACTACGAAATATTTATATAACTCAAGGTTGATAATATTACTCAACAAAAGATCATATAAGTGTCCATGTACATCTTTGATTAACTTATTCAGAGAACTGCCATTTAAAGCTTGGTAAGTCTCACTATCCGATAACATACACTCTATTTTATTATCATACATGTCTTTATCCATCACCACGATGGCTCCCCCTTTGTCAGCCTGTCTGATTACAATCTCTGCATTGTTCTGTAGGCTTGTGACTGCATCTTTCTCATCCCTAGTCATATTATAAAAGTCTGGTTTCACATGGCCATTATTATATAATTTATGTAAATCGCATTCACAGGCCCATTCAAAAGCCTCAAGCATGGGATGCTGCGGAGGTATGAACGTAGAGGGCTTCTTGAAGGCATTTGTGTTATCTATATTGTCACTTATGGCACTTTGTCCAAATAACATTTTCAATCCAATGTTCCTCGTGAACAGTTTAATGTCTATAATGATGGCTGCTACATCAGTAAAACAAGAGGGAATGAAACTCAACCCCTTGTTTAAGATCGATAATTCATGTCTATTGAGCACATACCTTGAGATATTGAGAACTAAGTTCTCTGGGTAGGTTTCAACTCCTTCCTCTGCTGTTGATATATTTCTTCGGTGCTTTTTCTTTTTTTCTGTCTGTTGTTTGGGGACCATGTCCTTCTCTCGAAGGGTTTTATGGGTAGTGGAAAAGTCAGAAAGCCCTCCGACTCTAAAAAACCTCTTCTGTGTCAATGCCCAAAAACGTATCTATCGTTGGTTGTTTTCTACGGACATCCCTGTTGGCTGCTTCTTCAGTTGAATGGAACGCACTGTGTGAAGGTGTGCGTGGTTCTCCATCGGAGTGAACCATGGCTTCAATGATGACCTGCCGTTGTCCGTTGGACTTGGGTTGCAACGGCTTAGTACTCACTTTTAAATATCTCGTCTCCTGAATCAGATGTCCTGGTTTCGGAATGGCGGCTGACGTCATAGTAGGAGTGTTCATCTGCAGCGCCGCTGCATCATTGGAGCGATCACGAAGTGTTGTAGTGTTTCTGATTTCATTGTTGGGATATTTGAAGTTTCTATCCCTCGGCCAAGAAAACACCTGGCCTTTCTGAAAATCCAGAAAGTCCCTTTCTAACTTCCTCTTCTTATCCTGTAATGATTTATTTTCAAGGGAAGAAAGCATCAATTTCAGATTGCTATATAAGATCTCCAGTTCTTTAGCATTAAGTATCTTAATTAACTCTGTCTCCAAGCCTTTGATTTCAAGCTTTAGCACTTTCTCTACAAGTTCATATTGTTCAATGAGTATTTTAATATAAGCAAAGCTCGTGTCAAGATTTAGCTTTTGCCATTTTGCCAATAGTTCAGGGTGGGCTGTGCCGAACGTGGGCATCTTAAGAACCCTAAGGCCCCTAGGAACAAGCTTGAAACTGAGGCAAGCCTCCATATGCAACTTTTGCCATTGGATATTTTTTAACTTATGTAGCTTGGTTTCAAGTCGCCTGGTAGTTAAAATAATGTCCATATCATGTTTCATTCTGATGCGTTCGTCATCATTAGTGCAAAGTTCTTTCGTCAACAACTTCAATAAGGGATTGCTACTAACTTCCACAAAGTCTTGTAAGCAGAATACTTTGTCAGGTCTAAGGGTTTGCGATCCTAATAGTTGTGCGGGTTCAACAGCCATGTCTCGGCAGTATATCACAGGAAACAAAGTCAGGAACAAAGATGAGAACTGCCGAGTAAAGCACTCCGGATTGACAGCAGTCAGTAAGAAATATAAAAAACCAAGAGTGCACCAATGGCTAAAGTACCTCCAAAAACTTCACAAACTACAATGAGTTGACCGTTTATTGATAAAATGAGCAACATGATCCAGAAAGTGAGCGCTTTCACGTCCAGTAGTGACGCTTCATCAGACTTCCATAAAACACATAAAACACTAACCCCTTAAACACACCTTAATTGATATGCTTGTGCAAGTTAATTGCAGACAATTAAAATCAATTAAAAAATCAATTAAAAAACAAACACAACTAACCAGGATACGAGGACATACCCAAAAGTGTATGTATGTGAGAACATATACAACTAAATAAATCTAAAACAAATAATATAACCAAATATAAAACATACATTATATGTGTGTATGTGATGTTTCCTGGGTACATAATGTATAAAAAACATATAGATGACAATCAATGTTTGAGAGGTTGTGCTGCTAAGGATGGCTTCAATGTAACTTTGTCATTGAGTCCATATTTATGTGCCTGCAACCTCACTATCCACCTATTCTCTATCTCTTCAAGTTTATTTTTAAAATTCCCTAATCTATACGTTTTCTTTACTATCTCTAATACTTGAAATTTGAAGGAATGTCTGAGACCATTGTCAAGGATGTGTTGAGCTAGAGCATTGTTGGTATTCTCTTTATGTATCGCATAAATATGCTCCCTTATATGCTCTCTTAATGTCCTATTAGTTTTACCTACGTAGAACTTCGAACATTCTTGGCATTGAGCCAAGTAAACTACATCTATGGTTCTACAATTAGCATATCCTCTGAATATATTCAATGCCTATCTTGTTAGGTATGGAAGTAAATAACGATTTAACATCTAATGTTACAAAAAGATCGTCCTTGTCAATCGGTTATAATCTATTGAAACTAGCCAAAAATTAGACAGCTAGTGAGTGACAAACCTAACATATTCTACAAGAATATGAAATCTTTGAATAGGATTTTATGTTATGAAGAATCCAAAGACAATTCTATGAGGTCACAGAGGATAGGTACTTTTCCTTGCCGTACTTGCAACCAGTGCAAGTACATAGATGAAGATCAGGCTTTCAAACATCCTACTACTGGACATGTCTATACGTTCAGAGGATATGCTGATTGTAGAACCATAGATGTAGTTTACTTGGCTCAATGCCAAGAATGTTCGAAGTTCTACGTAGGTAAAACTAATAGGACATTAAGAGAGCGTATAAGGGAGCATATTTATGCGATACATAAAGAGAATACCAACAATGCTCTAGCTCAACACATCCTTGACAATGGTCTCAGACATTCCTTCAAATTTCGAGTATTAGAGATAGTAAAGAGAACGTATAGATTAGGTAATTTTAAAAATAAACTTGAAGAGATAGAGAATAGGTGGATAGTGAGGTTGCAGGCACATAAATATGGACTTAATGACAAAGTTATATTGAAGCCATCCTTAGCAGCACGACCTCTCAAACATTGATTTTCATCTATATGTTTTTTATACATTTTGTACCCAGGAAACATCACATACACACATATAATGTATGTTTTATATTTGGTTATATTATTTGTTTTAGATTTATTTAGTTGTATATGTTCTCACATACATACACTTTTGGGTATGTCCTCGTATCCTGGTTAGTTGTGTTTGTTTTTTAATTGATTTTTTAATTGATTTTAATTGTCTGCAATTAACTTGTACAAGCATATCAATTAAGGTGTATTTAAGGGGTTAGTTTTTTATGTGTTTTATGGAAGTCTGATGAAGCGTCACTACTGGACGTGAAAGCGCTCACTTTCTGGATCCTGTTGCTCATTTTATCAATAAACGGTCAACTCATTGTAGTTCGTGAAGTTTTTGGAGGTACTTTAGCCATTGGTGCACTCTTGGTTTTTTATATTTCTTACAGTGCAATACCTGCTATGTGAGGTGGAATAAGTGTGACAGTGAATGTGTACAAGGTCTGTAACGGTGTGATAGCTAAGTGTGAGGTTGTTTCTGTCATGGTCGTTTGTGTCCTAAGTGTGAGGCCAGAGAAAGATGTGTCAGTTATTGGGATGCAGACATAGTAGGATGGTATATGTTGTGATACAGTTCCTTGTGTACGACTGTAGTGTCCCATCATAGGGTGAAGCAATACATGTATGCTCAGTAAGTGGTACTGCTGGTGAATCCAGCCGGCATTTGAACTGTTGTACCACCTGAAGCTGTAGGCCTAAACAGCACAGTATGGTATATGTTCACATTCCCTGGTAACACTGTCTTGTGTGTTTCCTGTAGTCTGCATAGATTACATTCCTCATGCATAGGTATCTGTAAGTAGTGGCACACTGTACTGTAAGGTACACAGGAAATGCTCATCTGTGTCAGCATACATTTGTGTGTTGTATGAATGTCTGATGTGTGTGTAATGATGCCTGTACCATGTCCACAATCACATGTGTGATGCAGGGTTTGCGTGTGTACCTAGCAACATGTATACTCTGTTACAGCAGTAGGCCAGCTATATTAACAACTGTGCACATATGTTAGGTAGGGGTATGACATCAATGACTAGGGTGGGTTACTGGTTATGCTGTAACTGTACTTCACATTCATTGCAATGGATGACATATTTCTGCATGCATTAGCTTGATATGTACCTCCCCTAGCAAGGCTGTGCATTGGATCCCAAACAGTGAGCCGAGTACCTGTGTATACTGGTGTATCATATGGAGTGTGGCAGACACTGTCAGCCAGTTGTGCGCTGAGCACTGATATGTGGTATTGAATGTGTGTATCCTCTGACAGACGAACAGATGCTATAAATGGCAGTTAACTGATATCTGTACTGTATAATGTTAAGTGTGCCACATGACTTGCTCACACATATCGTTTACTTGTCTTTCAGGCTTATGGCTCATCACAGGAATCCCTGCTACACAGCCGCAGAGGAACAGGAAATCCACCACAGCCTGATTCAGCACTATACCTTGCTGTTTTCCAGGGCCAGCCAGCACCAGCAGGAGTGTACTGCACTGTGGCAAGAACTTGTTCGTCAGGTAAATGACATAGGCATGCATAACTGGACATATGAGCAGGTACACCATCACTGCAGTGATTTAATTAGACATGTCCGGTGGCATGCATCTGATATCCACAGACAACAGCTTGCCACAGGTGGTGGGGTGGCCATACATCCCCCCTCACCATAGTGGAGGAACTGCTGCTAAGTGTGGTGGCTCCTGGTCTACAGCAGCAACAACATCACACATGTGTCATTATGGAGGCCGGAGCCACCCAGCATGGTGACATGGAGTGTGCAGGTAACATGCCCTAGCTGTAGACTACTGTTACCTGTATTGTTAGATTATGCATGTGTGAGATGTGTACTGTGTTTAGCAGTTGTGCTGCCTATTGTGTGCACCTATGCCTGTTGTTCTACTGTAGTTTAGCACACTCACAGTAGCAATTTCACAGTTGTGGCCACTGACAAACTGTGTCATATTCTTGCAGGTCCCTCTGGTGTGACAGCAGGGCAGACGTTACATGCTGGTGAGTGTGTTAACACTTTAAACTTGGTATTGAACTGTGCATGTCATAGGTGAGGTGTAGGCCATGTACACATAACACACCTATGCATAATGCATGCTGTGCATGTTTGCTGTGAGACATGAAACATCTCAGTAATGTCAGTAGCTGCCTCAATCACATTCAATGCACAGAGCATCAGACACAAATGTGGCAACACTGTACTGCACATTGGATAGGCATAGTTGACACACATGTACACAACATAACACGCTTATCATACGCAGTACACCTCAACATGCTACACATAGTGTAACCGGACACCCGCTGCCAGGTCACACTTCAGTATCCCACATGTCATCCACACACCACACATAATATACCTGAGGGGTAGTGGCCTAGCATGGGGCTGTGCAACACTCCTCAACACATAACACAGTCATGTTAGGCAATGCTTCCTATTGGGCACCTCACACACCCTTGTGCAACATGGCTGTGTAATTGTGAACTTAGCCACGGCACTGCAGTTCAGGTACAGCATGCTAGACGGTGGTCTAGCACACTTTAGTGGCCTTGAGTGACCACATGATGCATGATGATGATGGCTAATGGTACTACACCCCATACTTTTACAATGGCCATGTCCAGGATTGGTATCCCATCACGTATACATGCACCACTCATCCCGTGTGTGTACATAGCATGTATGTGCTACACCTGTGTCCACAATTATCTCCTACAGACACAGACACTGCAATCAGACATGGAAATCCATTGGACACACAGATAGCACATGAAGCCATGGTATGTATACCTGCGTGTGATGGTGCACAGGACATTGCAGAGCTTATAATACTTGCACATAAATGTTGTGTCCTTGTACACATTGTGTTCCAGGGTGTAGGCAATCACTGAACATGACACACATGCACCACAGCCATGTACACTGTCATTAACTATGGCTGTCTACACTCACACTGTATGGTCTTGATCAACACTTATTCTGCATGCTGACACGTGTGACGTGACTGTTTGCCTTGTAATACTGTCACCCACCTTCAACCAGTATTGAGTATGATTTGGATTTCTGTTGTGTGTGTGTATCTGCTGTAGTGAGGAGTGTGCATGTGTTCCTGTGTTCCTGTGTGCATGTGTTCCTGTGTTCCTGTGTGCATGTGTGCATGTGTTCCTGTGTGCATATGTTCATGTGTGCATGTGTTCCTGTGTTCCTGTGTGCATGTGTTCATGTGTTCATGTGTGCATGTGTGCATGTGTGCATGTGTTCATGTGTGCATGTGTGCATGTGTGCATGTGTTCCTGTATGCATGTGTGCATGTGTTCATGTGTGCATGTGTGCATGTGTTCATGTGTGCATGTGTGCATCTGTGCATGTGTGCATGTGCAGGCCATAACGTGTGTTTCCTGTCTTCCTCTCACAGGTGCTGAGGTAGGGGTTGGCAAAAGCAGCAGGTGACCTGAAGCCACTGCCACGGATAGTGGTGATGATGACACATGTATTTTGGCACAGGGAGATTTGACAAGGTCTGTCGTTGGTCCGCCAATCGGCAGTACACAGCATTCAACCCCATCTATGTGCACACTCATACTGCCATTACATCCCTCACCACCAATGGCCATAAGGGAGGGACAGCATACAGTTGGCATTGAACAGGAGAGTGTGGTACCCATGGCACTTGCACCCCCTCACAGCAGCCATAGCCGCAGACCTGGAATGGTACCACATAGGCGGAGGTCCAGGGTTCTTGGGGGAGCACCAGTGGACGTATTGCTCCTGGCAGGCGTGCCCTCACAGGTCTTAAGATGACCACTATGTTTCGGGCTGTAATGCAGGCTCAGGCACGTATGGAACGGTACACCCGTCAGGGACTTAGGGTACAGAGGGCACATTACACCGCTATCAATGACAGCATCCATGACCTTGCCGGTGCCATCTGGATGTACACTGAGGTCATTGATAGACGTTGGTGGGAGACAATAGATACCCTCCACAACATGTCTTCCTCGAGCCAGGACCGTGCGGGACAGTTGCCACATCGACGCGGACGCATGCCAGCAACAGCAACAGCTGGCAGTGGTCGCGGACAGCCCACAGTTCACAGCTGCTCCCTTAGTGGCAGTACCAGCCCCAGCAATGCTGGGGCTGGCCTGTCCATTGTCCATCCCAGTAGACCACGTGCACGTGGCTCTGGCCAGTCCCAGCAGGGACATGGGTCCAGTCGTCATACCTCTGCCTCTGATGACAGTACCCAGTCAGGGTTGGTACCTGATACTGTCCGTAGTACCCCTGCCAGGCAGAGGTACTGTGTCTGTGGCCAGAGACAGTGATCTGTACAGCCAAGCAGGTACAGTCTGTGGCTGTCCCACAAACCACCGTATATGGCAGCCACATGGTGGAGCTGTGTGCATGCAGACACATACACATTAACCAAAGAACTAGGGCTCACACATACACACAGACATGACATCAACATTGGCCCATGCTGTACTGTTGTCCCTCACACACACACACACACACACACACACACACACACACACACACACACACACACACACACACACACACACACACACACACACACACACACACACACACAGACATGTTGATTGGATGGGTCAATGTCAGGCTCTGGCAAACAACAAAATGCCCTGTGCATATGATGATGCCTGTGCTGCCTCCTGTCATTTGCATTATCAATGGAGGGACAGGCTAACATGGTGCTGATGCACAGGGTGACACTATAGCAGTGTAGCAATAATAGCAAGTTGTCAACAAGGAAGTGTAACTACATCCTTGTAGGTATATCTGAGCAGACATTATGCATCAAAGCTCTGTTTGTCAATGTAGCATTGTTTACACCACTGTTAGGTCTGAGTATGTATTATCCACCCATGTGCCACTTGGCTAATGTGTAATGTGTTGCCAGCATGTGTTAGTGAGTGGACAGTACGTGTGTGATGTGTGCAGTACAGATTAGCAAGTGTACATCTGTGAACATTGTGGGTGCACACTGTCTGGATGTACGTGCATAGTGGACACATGGGATGTGTGGCATACCCTGTCGTACACATTGTTAACATCTCATTGCATCTTTCAATGGCCAGTATGCATTCTACTACAGTTATGTAATAACATGGGTAGATATGTGTATGACATGGGTTGACACTATGCTGCGGGTGATACCGTTAATATCAGTCAATGATTTGCAGTCTGGTAGTATACAAAACCTCAACAGCATGACTATAAGCAATCATTGGATGATGTCCTGACAAATGACACACAGTAGTAGGGAACCCAGTATCAATTGGATCCTTCCGGTGCTACACTATAACACTAACCAGTGGTGATGACCACCACCCATTACTGTGACCACACCTGTGTGTCATATAGCCCCCTTAGATACATGCAGACATACTAGGGATGTGTCCATCCAAATCTGAGAATGCATGGATTGGCCTACAATGCATTCCCTGGATGGGACGCATATCCTACACAAGGGTATCATACAGACAGATACCTGTTGTGTGATACATGCTGTATAGCAGTATGCCAACTATGGCATAGTCATCCTCATGTACTAAACATACTATCCCGTCAGTACCACACAGGTGGTAGCCCTCAACATGTATGTCGGGTACCATTGTGAACATACAGACCCATGTTATGTCATGTGTCCCTTGGTATCCACATATCCATAGGTATTGTGGAGTCCCAAAATGTATCACATAAGACGTTAGAGACCTGAATGCATATCCACAAGGCAGTCATACACCTATAAAGACTGTCCATTCTTGGCAGACTTTGTTGTGTATGACCATGTCTGACATATACCCCAGGCATATACCCTCACTCACACTACTCTTAAATAACTGTCATGGGTGCGTGTGCCACAGATGACCTTGGCCACAGAACACAACAGTGGACGGCCGTGTCACATACATACACATGTGACCTACGATCTGAGAAGCAGCGGCACAACCTGTCAATGGAAATAAATGTATTCATGTAGTATGCAGGCTTCACACCTATATACTGACTGAGGGGACATGTACACATATATATTTGCCACGCAGATACCTGATGTCTGCAATGCACTTACTGTTGTCATCATACTATGTCATACCATAGTAAAATCAAAACCCACACCGCGTTGACAAACACACAGTCAGCATTTGCAGGATTCAAACCCCTACCTAACTATGTTATGATACTAGAGAGAGACACATTAACACAGCGCGCTATTTGATTTACTGGCTGGTTTCTCTTCTCCCGCAGTATTTTTAGGATGGTGACATCATCAGACTTTCCAAAGAGGAATGTACCTCTTTCAGTGTGTTTTCACAGTCTCCAAAAAGGGCACTCCTTTCAAAGACAATTGCACACATACACACTCACTGTTTGCATGATTCAAACCCCTGCTTAACTATGTTATGATACTAGAGAAAGACGCACTAACACGGCACACTATTTGCTTTACTGGCTGGTTTCCCTTCTCCTGCAGTATTTGTAGGATGGTCACATCATCAGACTTTCCAAAGAGGAATGTACCTCCTTTACTGAGTTTTCCCAGTCTCCAGAAAGGAACACCTCTCAAAGGAAACTGCACACACACACACACACACACACACACACACACACACACACACACACACACACACACACACACACACACACACACACTCACACAGTTTGCAGGATTCAAAGACCTACTTAACTATGTTATGATACTGGAAAGAAATGCATTAACACGGTGCGCTATTTGCTTTACAGGCTGGTTTCCCTTCTCCTGCTGTATTTATAGGATGGTGACATCATCAGACTGGACATGGTGATGTGTGTACACTTTGTTTTATGCCATTCCAGGAATGGTCCATGTGGGTCAGCAGGTGTCAACAGCTTGAACATGACGTCAGTACCCTTACCTTGTGTGATCTATCTGTGGACACATTGACATTCCGTCATATGTCAACACATATTTATGCACAGCTTCTTGGTTTTGTGGATACTACATGTGTCTGGGATGTAGATAAAGAGCTATTCAAAGTCTATGTGACACATGTGTAGATGTGTTCATTGATGTATGTCCTGTGTGGCTGCCTTGCAAACAGTCTGGCATGTTTGGGAACCATGATCCGCACATGAACATACCACAGTTGGTAGGGTTGTGTGTGTGTCAGCTTCCAATAGCTCTGTTTATGACTGCAACCATGATGAACTCCATGACCTTGCAGATCAGACCTCATAGGCGTACTGGACTTGACTTCCCATGGTGTGTTGTGCACCAACACTTGTGGGGAGTGCCATATGTAGCTGTGACACATTCAACAGTTCCACATCCTGTGTAGGGGGTGTGGCTCAGCTGACTGTTCAGGTGCATGATCTGTTTGTTCTGTAGTTTGTGCATGACACATATTGGGAATCAATGTATTCCACCTGCTGCCATGCTTTTGGCAGTGGGGGTAGCTGCTCATCCATTCTACATGTGATATCTCCTGGTATGATGATGTGGACTATTGTCAGTGGGGGATGGGTATGTACATATGGGCCTGTCTGTCATGATGTCAGCATTGACACTCAGGTACAGTTAGCCCTGACTCAGGACATATATGGGTGTACATTGATATTTATGACATAGCTGAAGGAGGTGTCATGATTCAGTCTGGACTCCTTCTCAGCTCCTCTTTACAAAACACTAACGAACATGAGCAGAAATCCCTGTTATACTCTTTTACACACTTAACACCCTACTGATCCTTTGTGATCAGGCTACAGAGTATGTCATGATAATATCCTGGCATGTCCAGGGTGTGTACTCTTCAGTCCAGCTGGTGGATATTGTGATATTGACACAATGTCACATCTGCCTCATGTACACAGACAACCCTTTCCTCCTCCCGACAAACTCAGATATATGTGTGAGATGCACCTATATAGACATACAGGGAGCTGAACTCTCTCGACCCATGACTGGCACAGTCTATCAGGTGGTGAAGGTAACCACACACACCACATATCAGTCTCACATATCCTCTAGCAACAGCACTCAAATCACATTAGCACACATTGACATACTTGGATGCTGTAAATGTACTCTACCTAAGCAGCAGAGACCTCCAAAGAAGACACACACACACCTGCTACCCCACTACAATACCCACATATCACAAAGTTCACAATGTCAGTGTGCCACACAGTCACTGCCCTTCGGGCTAAACAACACACCTAATACACTTGTAATAGGCAACACTTATGTTCAGACACACTGACATATCACTCACCAGCCCTGACAAGGGAATAGTCACTTTGAGGTGTCTGTTGGGTGCCAGGATCTGCCGCATAACACAGGCAGTCAGGTCACTCCAAAGCAAGTACAAGACTGGCACCATCTTTGTCCATGCTGGTGTGTGTAACCTCAGACGTTACTCCCTGGACCACATGACATGATACATGGAGGTACACTCTGATAATGTAGCCCAGGCCAGTATGACCCTGACCTTGTCTAGCATCTTACACCCACCAATTATGATGTCACAGTATACAGACACACATATCACATTTAACAGTTGGCTAACAAATTAGTTTCATTCATAGGGGATACAGTGTCTGTCAGTGTATGGTGACATCCTCAACATGCCACATAGCTTCACTATGGACAGCTTGCACCTGTCACCCTTGGACTTTGGTATGCTGGCTAAGGCTCTTGCTACCACCAGAGTGCCTTTTTTAAGCAGGACTCAGAAGACAAACCCACCTCCATAGACATTACAGGTTAAATGAAACTAAGGGTAATGCTGCTCAACAACAGTTGTGTTAACCTCATATTGTGGCCACTCAGGACTCTCCTCAGTATGGAGGAGAGCAATATCTGTGCACTGACAGACATCTGGTTCAGACTCGCTTATACACACCAGCACTACCAGGTTATATTTCATACCATGCTGTCTGACAACAAGACTTGGAACAGACAACACAACTAGGGGGAGTATCCATATACATCACAGATACACAAACCTCCAGGTTAGTAGCACCGCACAAAGCATCACAGACCATACATATACAACTACCATTGTGCAATACTGCCTTTCAGTTTGTTGCCTGCTACAGAACACACTCCCAAACTCAGGAACCACACTCGGCTTTTGTGGGAACTATGGAGAATATGAATGTCTCCACAGACACCATTATATTGTGTGACTTCATATACACACACATATTGACTGGGGATTCTACTCAAGCCCCAACAACCTCACCCAACAGTCACTACAATTTGTGGACTCATATGCTTTGGCACAACCAGTCAGCACAGCCACAAGGGGGACTACATATTGGACCTGCTCATCACCAACATGGGGACTCTATGTTCCACACCAGTGATATACCCCTCATTGGTAAGGCCAGAACATACATGTATCTCACAGGGCATACGTATACCCTCCACACACCCATCCTGGGTAATCTTGGTGAACTTCTCATGAGCCAACATCTCACTTCATCAAAGCAAGGTGGTATCCTTCAAAGATCCTGAGACAGTGGCATATATGGCTCTCACTGCTGCATCCTTTACATACACATTCTATGGACACCTAGTGGACTGCATGGATTGTGCTATCCCAAATAACAACAAGACCCACTAATACAATGGCAGGGGACCTGTCTGATAGTCCCCAGCCATTAATAAGCTGTACAGGAGGATGCTACTACATGATAGAGCACAATCCCAGACTGGGAAGGCATCTGTGATCTGTACTAGCAGACAGCTACAATAACTCATGGACTTTTCTAAGGGCCGCTTCTACCAGACAATTGCACCTGACACGTAGGACTATCACACGGCCTTCTTCAGTTATGTCAGGAACCTGGGTGGACACTCACTGATATGCTGTGAGTTACTGCATACTGACTAAACCTACCCTGAACCCACTGACACTGCCTACATCCTGGCAAACAGGTTCAGTGAAGATGTCTCCCACCCATCCCCCCTAAGTAGCAACTATCCATCCCAACAGAGTATAACCTCCCTGACATCAGACAGTAACAGGTGAGTGCTGCCCTCCCCACAGCGTACATCACAGTATCAATGTGACCAGATGGTGTCCCAGCCTGCATTATACACAAGAATCATGACAAACGCAACCCTCACATTGCATCACTGTTCAATATCGGATTTACCACAGGATATGTACCCAAGAAATGGCATACTGCGACAGTGGTCCCGCTCCACAGAGTTGGTGCCACAATGGACCACAGACAATATTGCCCTATAAGCCTATGTAGCCTGTTCTGCAAAGCTATGGAGCATATTGTCATAGGACTCCTACACATAGACATTGGGAACCTACAGACACTGTGTCCTACTCATTTCAGCATTGTTGTGGGCAGATCTTACCTCTTGAACCTGTAGGTATTCTTTAAATGGCTAACAGGTCCATCAACATAGGGACAGCTGTCCACACAGCCTACCTGAACCTTGCAAAACCATTCAACACAATAACCCACTGGGCCATTATGCATAGGCTCACCAGCATCAATTTGGACACATATCTCACACAATGGATTGATACCTAGATCAGGGATAGCACCCACATGGTCAGAATTGCAGGTGCCATGTCTGACTATACACCAGTTACACATGGCATCCCACACAGCTTGGTCCTGGGATCTCTCTTGTTCAGTATATATTTGTCTTACATACAGGCCATCAAAGAGGGAATATGGCTGAACATGTTTGCACTTGACTGCAAACTGGGTGCCATGATCAACTCAACAGCTGCCACATGCATACTCAATCAGGGTCTCACAGAGATGGATGACTGGTGCCTGAGCCATGGCCTACAGCTAAATGCCATTAGTTGCATAGTCATCCCCTTTGGGAGTAACAACATGCCCACACATTACCACATAGGTAGTACTCCATTACATACGGTAGGAGTTGTTAGGGGTTTGGGGACATCACTTGTTCGTACTGTCGCCTTTAACATTCACGTTGCCAAAGTGGTTGGGCACACCTTCTATGCGTGCCACCTTATCCCATATGGTTTCACATCTAGATTGAGTGAGGTCATTGTGCCCCTATACTCATCACATCCATGCTTGGTTACAATGCCACATATGGGGTGTACCTTACCTGACACCTGCAGCAACTGTACTAGCCATGGACGGTCCTCACCAAGCAGATCTAGGGACTCACACAGATGCCCTGCATAGTTCAGATGCAGTAACTCCAGATCTACTCAGTCGCTTACCACCTACTCAGATATGATGTGTGCCTGTTGTTTGCAGCTATACCCAAACCAGAATTACTGGACATGCTCCACCTCAGGATATCCAACTCCCTTGGAGCTACACACTGCAGGGACGTATACCTCAGCACAGATGTTAATATGACATTGTGGAGGGCCAGATTCTTATCCCAGAGGCTCCACTCACTACAGAATGTAATCCCAGTTTCACATAGGCAGAACCACCCACTGACCACCTATCGGAGACATCTTGATGACTGTATGGGTGATTATATATTTACCCCTGGGATATCTTCTGTGTCCCTGCTAGACAGTGGCACACTAGCATAAATGTACATGGGTTATCTTGTGTGACCTACTATTCACACACACAGTGTAGTAATCTGACAGGGTTGCGAATGCCAAAAACACTCTGGCTAGGCTTGTACATGCCCTAGGGCAGATAGCCTAGTATCGACCTCTGAACCTATGCTAATGTTCAAGATGCACAATGTTTATTGCTGCTACTGTTTGCAGGTCTTTATCATCTTTGCTTTACCACTTTCCATGAAGAACTTCAGTATCTGCAGAACATATTTGATTATGACAGGGTTCCACTATATTATAGATGTGTCTGTTGTCATATAGCTGTGTACACAGGGTGGATTGCTGTATAGTGACAGGTTCCTGGGTTAACACATGCAACTGCCAGATATGCGTGGCCCACTGCTGTACTCAGACATGGTCTAAGTGTGTGAGCATGCCCAGTTCTGACATTCCATGTTTTGTTGCCTGACATTTGTTTCATTTATTCAAGTGTGTGAGCATGTCCAGTGTGAACCTTCAGTATGTTGCTATCTGAGGTCCACTACATTTGCTGATGTGTGCGAACATGACCAATATTAACATTTATACTGTGTGTGTTGGAAGTCAGGTTCTGTTCTCACTGCAGGACTCACCTTTCTGTCATAACTCAACAAGGATTATGCTGTGCCTGCAGGGTTTTCATGGAATACTTTGCATAGACTTATCAACATTCCATCATACAGGTGGACCACTGCAATACTGTCATGGTTTAGTGGTTCAGTACTTTGGCTATAGTGCACAGTATCCTGGGTTTGAGGCCCATCACTGCTTTATATTTTCATACTGAGCAGACCAGACTGCTTAAGCACCTGTTAAGCAAATATGCACATGTTGGCTTTTGTTCAGCTATACCCTACTTAGACCAGGCTTGTCCGACATTGCTCAATATTCACCAACATCGCTGGACGTTGCCCAATATTACTGAACATTGACCACAGTTGTGCTAGTTGGTGTGTGCGATTTTGTTTGCATATACTACATGGTGGTAATTGCTGTTTAGCACTGCTTTATATTGCTTAACACATGGCATTCATGCCTTAGAAGTTGCTGCAGGGCTGCCTATGTTGGATGCACATGCTACACTCCCTGCACATGTTTGGAAGCAGGTAGTGTCAACTTAGGCATCCCTTTTACTTTATGTGCGAGTTGGAGAGAGGTATCATTTCCAGAGTTCCTACTGAGCCAGTGTATGTGCTATGCATTGCCTCTTTACCAAGGCCAAAGCATACTGGGCACACCTCCTTCTGCCTACTGGGGCAGGCTCAGGTTGTTCCACCTCCGAGTCACGCTCTGCCTGTGATGGCCTTGGCAATGGTGGGGGGGCTGTTTGGCCCAGGCCTATGCTGGTCCTGCTGCAGCTGTTTTTGCAGGATCATATTATGTAGCATAGCACATACCATGACAATTTGGGTACATGTAGTTGGTGAGTACTGCAAGGCTCCACCAGATGTGTCCAGGCACTGGAACCGTGACTTGAACAGCCCAAACACATGCTTGATTACATTACGTGTTTGTGCGTGTGCCTCATTATGGCGTTCCTGTTCAGGTGTGTGTGCGTTTCTGAGGGTGTCATCAGCCACGGCTCCAGTGCATAGCCAGCATCGCCCACTAGGTGACCATGTGGGATGTCCCCATTGGCAAATGTCTGGTACAGCTGCATCAGATGCCAGATATGGGATCATGGTAGCTTCCAGAGCAGCCTGCACACACGTTCAGTATTATGCCCTAGGCATCACACATGACCTGGCAGTTGATGGAGGGGAAGCCCTTGCGGTTGAAGTAGACCCTACCCCGCTTGCCGGCTGGTACTTTGATGCATATGTGCGTTCAGTCTATTGCACCCACTACCTCAGGGTATTCCGCTATTTTCTGGAAGAGACGCATATTGCTGGCCAGTACCTCATGGGAATTGGGAAAATATACATGATCACCGACATGTGCTGACATGGCATCCAGAAATTGGTGTAGTACCCTGGATGCTGATGCCTGTGATATCCCCATTATATCACCAGTTGGTCTCTGGAAGGTACCTGTTGCTAGTATTCTTAGGCCAACACATACCTTGGTTTCCACTGGGATGAGTTCCCCTCTGTTGGTTCTGTGTGTGAGGCGTGGCCTGCACAGCTCAACAATTTGCTGCAGGAGGTCTCTGTCCACTCTATAGCACTCCACTATCTCCAGCTGATGTAGCCCCTGGTAGGTTACCCTGGGCCTGTACACTCTTCTCCATCTCCTCACTGTGGGTTGTTCAGCAGCATTTCCATTGTCACCACCCTCAGCATGTTGCATATGTTGCCTTATAACAGCAATGGCAGCCCCTAACATTTCTTTGTCTCAGTAAAGCTTTTTCAGTTTTCACTTCTATTAGCTTACTGCAGTGTCTGTTGTGAGAAACATAATGGACTGTTGTTGGCAGAGTTTTAAGTGCTAGGCTGGGCTGGGCTAGTGTACTGCCTGTATAATTGCCTGATTCTGATTGTTTTCACCTGCTAGCTCTGCTAGTACTCCCTGGTAGCTTCCTCCTATTTGTTGTGCTTCCTTTTTCCTTTCTGTTTCCTCGGGGGGGGGGGGGCATGCACACAAGCACAAACATGTGCACAGCAGCTAACACGAGCACACACATGCTTACATGGACTAAAACCTGCTTATTTGGTTAAAACGCGTGCACACCAGTGCAAACATGCTTACAACTCTTTAAACAGCCTTATACATGCTTACTCCAGCTTAAACGCGTGCACTCACGCTTACACACGCGCACTCTGTCTCACTCAGGTTTACAGGCATGCACACGCGTGCATGCACGCTCAGCAAGAAACTTTGGTGTTATCCACAGCATACACCTTCCATTTCTTGCCTTTCCCCAGCCTACCTGTTGACACACCTCTTTCCATGATGTGTAAATGACAGCGGACACATGTCACTCTGCTCCAATGAGCTTCACTTCTTTCATACATACCCCCCCTCGTGATGTCACCTATCTTCTACTCTATTACTCCTCATATCCTACTTCTACACTCCACTGACTGTGGTCATTTGCTATGTAAACTAGCGATTCACTATCCTAACACTCATTTACATAGGATTGCCTACTAATGCTTGGTTGCATGTCTTAGACTGAGCTTCCCCCCTTAGCAACCTCTACTCGATGGCCATGTTGTCTTCAGCCTGCCATTCCCTTGCATTGTATATTACCACTTTCAGTAAAATCCACATTTGTGGGTTTTAATTTGTAGTATTCTGGGTTTTAGAGTGCAGCCCGTTTGCACGGCGCTGCGCTACGCTTATACTTTGGAAATCGCCGAAAAAAAATTTATTTTAATTTTGCATCAGGGAACATTTCCAATGGCCATATATTTGGCCATTGGCATGCTTCCTGCACTGGATGCAACTTTTATTTGGAGCTGTCACGGCTCCATTTTGCTATTTGCAGAACGGTACTCAGTTGTCAACTGAGTACATTTCTGCAAATAACACTGCTCTTACTCGGACAAGTTTGGGTTTCCTGAATTGCAAATCTACCTCATTTGCATGCCTTTCCCCTGCAATTGAGGTGGTTTGCATGTCCCAGCCCTGTCCGTGTAATAGCCATTTCAGGAGCTCTCTTACACGCCCCTACAGGCTGTTCCTGGATCGCTCGTCAGACATGTTGGCTGCATGGAGTCTTACTCTACTCTTAGACTCCATGCAAGCCATTGTGAATCTGGCCCATAGCTTTGTTGAATGATTTGCTGAAATAAGAGTCATAACCACATTCTTATGTATCTCATGCCTTGTGATGTCCCTTTGAATTTCCTAGCCTTACATGTCAAAAAATATAGATAAATTTAACAGCAAAGTATTTTTTGCATCTATCTATACACCTTTCAGAAACAGGATGCTTTTATCACAAAGAAAGTAATACTGAAGATTTAGTATTTGAGAGCAAATTTACATCTCTTCCATCTTGAAGAAAGAGGCTGAGTGTTGAATTTCTTCTAGCAGGTGACATCTGGTCATGAACTATGTGATCTCTGGGCTTCAGCTGAACATTTCATTCATTCCTTGGCATTTGAAAAGGTGAAGAGAAAATGTTCTGGGAAGAATCCTACAGCAGTTCAGCAAAAAGCAGTTCAAGGTCCAGCTTTGGTGTAAGAAATGGCTTCCAATAATCTACAGGAAAAAAATAAATCAAACATGCTTAGTCCTGATTAAAATAAATGAAATATTGAAGAGTATATCAACTCAAACAACAAAAGGCTTGAAAAAATGGAAGAAACTTGAAACAGCTTTTCAGATAAATGAATAAAACTGCCAAAATCAAAGGTCAAAATTAAGAAAAGGCTGTCTGAGTATGAGACTACTCAAGAAGACCTGTTTCAAAAATGGTAGTATTAGAGGACACAGCACACAGGGAAAACCTAAGATTTTCTATTGTACTAGAGAAACTGGAAGGAACAGACTTATTAATTTTATGGAAGCACAAATAAGCAACTAGACTGGTATTCTACAGCAGGATTTGTTAATTGAAATGGCACGTTGTGTATGTGTTCCAAAACTGGCCACGAGAAAGCAGCCAAGACCTGTATTTGTATGCAATCATGCCAAAAGAAAGAGTTGATCTTGAGAAAACTGTGGCAGAAGGGCAAAGTATTAAAAATGAGAGACAGTAGAGTATTTGTTGAAAAAGATTAATAAAAATGGTGACATATAATCAACAGCAAAGTCTCCAGGAATAGATGGTATTCCTGTGGAGGTTTGTAAGCTAGAAAGGAAGAAAGTGATAAAGGCTGGAAGGTTTTACTTAACAGCATTTTAAAAGGAGGGGAAGCACCGATATCTTGGAAGAAAGCTGTGGTAGCTGTAATACCAAAAGTTGGTAAAGACCACGAGGCTCAGCTTCATATAGGCTGATTTCAATTTTAACCCATGATTATAAACTGTTTATGTCTAGAATACCTAAAAGAATGGCAAAGATGTTGCCAAAATTGATACATATGGATCAATGTTGTTTTGTCGAGGGGAGGCAAACATTTAACAACATTAATAGAATAATCATTATACAGAGGTAAGCAGAATGTAAGAAAATATCACTGTTGTTATTGGGTCTTGGTTCAGAGAAAGCATAGGGCATGATCCAGAAGTAAGCAGAATGTAAAAAAATACCACTGTTGTTAGTGGGTCTTGGTTCAGAGAAAGCATAGTGCAGTGGAAGCATTTGCATTCCCCAATACAATAATAAGATGAATTAGGAATATGCATGAAGGATCGGAGGCAAGAATTATAGTGGGAGGGTTCCTGTCTGATTTTTTTTTGAACAGTGGAATCAGCTAGGGATGTCCTCTTTCCCCTTTGTTATTTGCTTTATATTTAGAGCCATTAGCAAAAAAAAAAAGGACCCAGCAAGGACATAATCGGTGTGGTAATCAATAAAAGTTGCCTTTATTTGCAGATGATATTATTTTGTATCTGATAAATCCAGAAAACGACATCTCAGTGATATGGAACATTTTGAGATACTTTCAAGTCTTCAGGCATAACATTAATGAGGATAAAACAGAAGCTATTGCTGTAAATTATGTACCCACACACAAATTGCCTCAGCAATACCCACATTTATGAAGACATGATAAGATGAAGTATTTAGGAGTATGGATTAAAAAGCGTTCTGGCATGGCAGCTTAGGATATGTGCAAGGAGACTAAACAAAAGATAATACAAAAACTGAGAAATTGGAAGCTCATTTACAGATATGGATAGTAAAATATAAGCAGTGAAAATGTTTTTAGTCCCTTTGCTTTTGTATACAGGTCAGGCATATTTTTATGAACTGGATGATAAATTGTGGATAATAATAATTAATAAAGAGTTGAAGAAATTTATCTGAGAGAGGAAGAGGGCAAGAGTTTAATAAAAAAAGTCAATCCTTTCAATAGAACAAAGTGTTTTAAGATTACCTGATTTATAGGGATATTTTAGACCTGCACAGTTAAGGCTCATATACATAATACAAGCAGAAGGTTATAATTAAAAATGATACAGAATGATGATGAAGTAGCAGGGAAGAGGGCAAGAGTTAAATGGTATAACATGATCCTTTCAGTAGAACAAGGTGGTTTAGGACTGATATGAATAGATACTTTAGAACTACAAATTTAAAGCTCATCTACATAACACAAGCAGAAGGTTATAAATCAAAATGGAAAGGGATGCTAATGAAAAGGGGGAAGCTTGAAAAATTCAGAGTGGGATTTTGGATGGAGATCCTTAAGTAGAATAACAACCAAGCAGAATATTATATTCATGAAGTAGCAGGAAGTGTTCTAACATCCTAGCCAACATGAGAATGGAGGAAGGATATTTTGCCAGTAGGGATGGCTACAAGTAGGGCTACAGAAAATAGTCAAGAAGGAGCTGGAATTCACTAGAAAAAAATGGCAAAGGAGCCAAGGTATCAGGAGCAAATAACTAGAGAGAGCACAGTAGTAGAGTGGGATGAGGCCAAGAAGATGTTTGGACTACAGGCTAAAGACTGCCTTCCATACCATGAGTTCATATCAGAGTATAGGCAAAGTGAAAGGGGAGAGGCCAACTCCTGAAAGTTTTCACTGAGATCTTTGTCATTCTGCAATAGCCTGTGGTCACTATATACAGTCCTGACCCGAATATTGCAGGAGCTCTGCTACAAATTTAAAGTCCTGAAAGTTTTCACTGTGAACTTTGTCATTATGCAATAGCCTGTAGTCACTACATCCTATCCTGACACAGATCCTGCAGGAGCTCTGCCACAGTGCTCAACTCCTAAAAGTTTTCACTGAGATCTTTGTCATTGTGCAATAGCCTGTGGTCACTATATACAGTCCTGACCCTAATTTTGCAGGAGCTCTGCCACAAGGCCAAATTCCCAAAACTTGCTCTGTTTATTAATGATAATCTGAGGTCAAATGAAAATTAATTCATCAAGCAGAAGAGACTTTATCTGGTGATGATGTCCAGGAATTGAGAAAGGCATATCTACAGTGGATGTACTCCAGAATGTAGGAGTACCTAATTAGTACATTTACAGATGTATGTGAACAATGTCTTCACAAACAGAAGCTATGAACAGCAAATCCAAGTCAACAAAAACTAGGAATGAATCAAGCTACCCGTTACTAAACAATGTCATGTTTATATGTTGAAGGCAGTCTCTGAAGTACAAAAAATAGTACAATTCCTAGAAAGGTACAAGGACCGTTACATAGGAATAAAGTATAGACAGGAAAAATTACCCGTAGATTAGAATGATCTGTGTTAGTAACTCTGTAGATAATAGATGCTTTGGCATTTGAGGCTAAGAAATAAGTAGCAATTTGACATTGAGTTTCAGTTTACTCCCTGGAATAAAGCCAACAAAATTGACACGAACATTGTTCCTGAATTAAAGCAAACCAAACTGATATAAACAGGATTAGGCTGTCGTTTAAAGCATCATTTGAGACAACCATTGCTAGAATTGGACTATTACTAAGCCGAGGGACTATTAACAGATCAAATGGCACTGTGACAATTTAATAGCAGCACATACACAGTGTGAGCAGAGAAAAGTAGCACAAAATAGCATAAAAAGCTTAATGAGTTAATGAATGTGGGTTGGAATAGCAGAGGCATATAGTGTCTCTCTTAGGATTAGTTTATAGGCAGAAAATGGATATAATGTATATAAGGTTAATAATAGGATATTGTTTAATTTGCTAGACTTTCTGGTTCTATGTATACTAAGATGGGTGGGCGATGTGTAAATCCCAAACTTTAAAGCTCTAGCTGAAAGCCTGAGAAGTATTATTTCCCTTTTACTTAATGTTTAGTCACCTACTGTGTGCAAGTCGTACTGCATGCTAATACAGGCTTGATTTGCATAAACATTTCCAGTGATTTTGTGTGGTTTAGGTAATGAAGTGTTAAGGTAGCTGATGCAGCATATCTGTGGCTGAAGATGAGTAGCTATGGTTTATATGTTTAGAGTTAGAGCCTGTCCTTAAATAAATAAATAAAAGGCTTTCATAAGGAAGAAATGAAATGCAATGCATACAATCTACATTACAGCATGTGAATGTTTCTTCTGCAGACAGGTCAAAACATACAAAAAAAAATAGTGAAGTTGATTAATGCAGTTATTCCAACAGAAGGCAGTAGCTGAAAATGTTGAGAGGACCTGGAAAACAGAAGTTGGTGTTCTAGCATGACATTGTTTTGTTATTTCTGATTGAGTGGCAGGAAAAGATGCAATTATATTTATGGAATGTGTGCTTTGTTTAACTCCTAAACTGAAACTGTTGGTGGTTTTTGGAAAGGAAAAGAAAGGGAACATTAAGCCTTTGTATAAAAACAGTGTGCTCTGTCAATGTGAAGCAGAGCCATTGCATTTTTACTTAACAGATTTAACAATATGGAACATGCTGAAAAACAAGAATTTATGAAAAGTGCTAATGTTTTCAGCAGATGAAAGAAGCTCTTACGCAACTCAGGGCTCTCTTTTAACAACTACTTTGAAGGTATTAAATAAGAAGGAGTCACGGATACAGCAGTGCACACAAATCCTTAGACACTCTGGAAGGTAAGGGAGGAATTGTCTGGGGCAATAGAGTACAGCATGTGGACTTTGACAGGAAAGGGGATAAAGGTTTCTTTAAAGGGTAAGAAAAATGGAGGATGATGCTTGAAAGCTGTTATTAGAGAGATTCCAGAGGAAAGAACAGAAAGAAAAAAATGAAGGAAGCAGTTGTCTCTCAAGGGTGATGAGGACAAAAAAGTTCATTTTTTGTTGAAGGAAATGTGCTGAGGCTGTGGGGATTCCTGTAGCTCTTACTCTATAAGTAGAGTAAGTAGAGCTGAAGAATACGGAATAAAACTCCTTTTGAAATGTCCTGCAGATAATACCAAATTCACAAATGATGGGGAAGTAAAATTATGCAACATAAATGTAATTTGGAAAAATACAGGAAATTATGGAAAGGGGATGTACCAAAGAATTGTTACAAAATGTTACTTGTTAGAACAGCATTATTGCAAACATGGGAGGAGAGTCAGAAAGAGTCTGGGAAATTGCATCTACTATTTGAAAATAAATTTGCGGTGGTGGTGCTGCTGTAGCATTGTCACCTCACAGTAAGACGCTGTCGGTTTGATTCTTAGCTAGAGCGTCTTCTGCATGGAGACATGCGTGAATGGGTGTACCTTCACTGAAGGTTGTGCATCAGGGCTGGCAACTCGGCACGTAAAAATCAACTGCCAATTATTAGCGGACCGTTGCTCCGCTGTGGCGACCCCTAACTGGGAAAAACCGAAAGATACAACAAGTAGCAGTAATAACACCAATTTAAATATATATATAATTAGGAGGACAGTATGGCAAAAGGGTTATATCATTTGACAAATAACAGGAATGAGGAGAATCCTGCAGAAGTCAAGCATAGCACATGAAAGGAAGAAAGCTGATATGAGTATATGATGGTTTTATTTAGGAGAAAGTAAAAGGAAAAGGGCATTAGTGGAACATGTATATTTAGCTGGAGTATTCACAGGAAGTGCAGCGGTGGTGTTGTTGCCTCACAGCAAGAGGTTCTCCTGTTCGATTCTCAGCTTGGGTTTGGAGTGCCTTCTGTGTAGAGTCTGCATGTCCTCCCCGTGGTCAAGTGGGCATTCAAAAGACATGCATTGAATGGGCGTGCCTTCATTGAAGGTTGGGCATCAGGCTGGCAACTCGACACCATAAAAACCAACTGCCAATCATTAGTGGACCGGAGTTCCTCTGTGGCGACCCCTAACCTGGAAAAGCCGAAAGACAAACAAACATACACAGGGAGTAGAGCACTGACCCTTAGATAAGACATGTATGGAGCATATGCAGATGCAGGAATGATAATTATGCTTTGCTTTGAGGTAGGAAATTGAGATAGAGCCTTATATGCAGGTTTGAGCCTCTGTCAAGGGGTATACATTGTGACTCAGGAATAAGTGACTGTTGTTTTGCTGGATGTTGTAAGTGGCTGATCCAAGGTTCTCCAAACTAAGAGAACAAGTGAGGTGGAAAAAAATCTCAGCCTAGAGTCATTGGAAAAGGAGGAAGTGGCTATAAACACATTTTGACAAGTGTGGATAGTGCTAGCTAGTGGAGTTTGAAGAACAGTGAAATGGTGCTCTGAAGAAGGAAAGAAAAGGATAAGACTGAGAAAAAAGAGGAAAATAAACATGGTGGGAATGAAAGAAATGAGGTTAACAGTGTGGTATCACCAGTGAAACACACACACACACACACACACACACACACACACACACACACACACACACACAGACACACACACACACACACACACACACACACGTATACCAAACTTAAAACAATACACACAAATGTCAACATCTTTAGAGTTGACAAAAAAAAAAAATGAGCACATCAATAAGCATGCTCTGAAACACAACCTCAGAGCATGAAAGTAAAATTTTCAGGGTGGGTAAGTCTCTCTGCAGTATTTTTGCAGTGGACAACCCCACCCCTGAGTCCCACATACTCCCTGCTAAATTTATATTATATCTCTGAACTCTGTCAATACCAGGAAAAGATATTTCCCAACTCCAGTAATGTAAATATCTCACACACTTGTTGATCACCCATTTAAACAATCAAATTGTGTTGACTAAACAGTGTATCTATATATATATATATATATATATATATATATATATATATATATATATATATACAGATTTGCTGTATCCAGAACTGTATGTAAGCTTCTGAGTCCCCCGAGCCTTTCTGTGTTGGAGGGAAGCCTTCTAGCTTATCAGTGGGAGTGGTAAGCACTAGGTAACCTCTCTACCACATAAGTAGTGGTTCTGGCCCAGAATTTGTAGTTATTGGCCATTTGGGCAATCTCTTCCATCTCTCTCAACTTTCTGATTTGAAAGCCTGTATTTGCACTTGTTTCTGTCCTGTAACTCATCTAGTCCAGATACAGATTCTTAGTTTTAGCACTTAAATTTGCTTGTTCATGCTCAGCACTTGTTCAGAACTTGTAAGCACTAAATAAGCTACTAATTACTATAGCACTCTATCTTCCTCGTTACCTAGAGGAAAACAGTTTTTGTACTTACTTTTCTCACTTGCTTAGAGAAAAACAGCTCTTGTACTCACTTTCCTCACTTATCTAGAGGAAAATCCCTGCAACTCTATTTTTGCACGGTCTTGTGCACAGAGCAGCGCCGGTTAGTTGGGGTATACTATTCCGGGCCCCACAAAGTCTGTGCTGTAAATTTTCCCTTAGAACTAGGCAAGCTTCAACTCAAGTGCTTCAGATCAGCTGCTCTTATTGCAGCACTTGCAAAACAGAAATCAGCACTTGTCCTAATCTCCTAGACACCACTATTATTCTCCAAATTTGCTAGACAGCACTATTATAATATAGCATAAGACCCCCGATCGTCCACAGGACTTAAGTTCAATTTACTCTTCAAAGCATGTCCAGAGGTCAGCTTCAGGTGTACTCTCCAGTTCATCTGGTGGAATTGGGCATCCTGAGGCAATGACACAACTGCCTCATGTATACAGCCAACCCTCTCCTCTTACCTCTAGACACAAAAACTTGTGAGAGATGCAAATACACAGCCAGACTGGAGGCTAAGCGCTCTCAACCCATGACTGTAACAGACAGTCAAGAGGATAAGGGACACACTTGCATCACACCACCTGTCACACATGAATCTACAAAACAAGCACCGGCAAAACATATGCATAAATACACAAAAACATATTCGGTGGCACTAGGTACCAATCTGAAAAAGAAACAGTGCCCTCCAAAGCAGACAAGCAAGCAAACTGCACCCCCAAACACAAGCTAGAAAACACATAATTCACCTCAGCAGTGTGCCTCACAACAGCCCTTAAGGCAAAACACCATACTAACACGCTAGTAATAGGAGACTCTATAGTAAGGCACACGGATGTTCCACTCACCAGGCTGAACAAGGAGAAGGTTACTGTCAGCTGCCTGTCGGGTGCTCGGATCCGCCACATAACACAAGCACTTAGGTCACTCCAGAACAAGTACAAGTATGATGCTGTCATTGCACATGTTGGTGTGAATGATCTAAGATGTACCTCCCTGGACTACATGAAAAGAGACATTGAGGAGCTCTCTGATCATGTAGCCCAAGCTGGTATGACCCTGACCTTGAGTAGCATACTACCTTCACCTAGAATGATACCACAATACAAAGACAAAATGATTAATTTCAACAACTGGCTAAGCTTCTGGTGTCATTCTAAGGGGATCCAGTGTCTGTCTGCCTGGGATGACATGATAGACAAGCCTCACTGTTTTGCCAGAGATGGGTTGCACCTGTCACACCTAGGTTTTCGAATACTGGCCAAGGCTCTTGCCGTCCCCATAGTACCTTTTTTAGGCAAGGCTCAAAGGACAAACCAACCACCATAACCAGCACAGGTAACCAAAAACTAAGGGTAATGCTACTCAACGCCAGAAGTCTCAACCTCAAAATGCACACACTCGAGGCTCTCCTCAGCATGGAGAAAATCAATGTTTGTGCAGTGACAGAAACCTGGTTCAAGGCTCAAGAGAGCACCCCAGCACTGCCAGGTTACAATTCATATCATACCTTCCGGCCTCAGTTACCGGATAGCAATACAAAGGGCAGAAGTGTATCCATATTCATCAAGGATACCCATATCTCCAGGTTAGTAGCGCAGCATGATGCCCCAGAGATCATCCATGCGCAACTATCAGCAGGAAAAACCACATTTCAAGTCATAGCCGGTTATAGATCACCCGCCATGTCCCAAGATGCTCACTCTGCATTCCTTGAAACATTGGAAAATATAAAGGTCCTACCAGCACCATAATCTTGGGTGATTTCAACTACTCTGGTATAGACTGGGTGAACTACCAATGTTCCAACTCCTATGCTCAGTGATTCATAGAATTTATAAATTCAAATGCCCTTGAATAACTAGTATGTTTCCCCACTAGACGGGATAACATATTGGATTTAATCATCACAAATATGGGCGCCCACTGTACCACACCCGTTATCACTCCCACCTTGGCCAGATCCGACCACAAACTGATAACCCTGGACATCCTCACCCCTCCACCTCCCCCAGTCAAAAAAAACATAGTCAAAAACCTTTCCAAAGCAAACTTCAAACTACTTGCATCTGAAGTGGAAAGCTTCACTATTCCCTTGCAGAAGGATAATGATATCCAGGATGCGGAATCCTACACCAAGGCACTTTATACGCATCTTCAGGATTGCATGGACCATGCTATCCCAAATAAAACCAAGACTCCTTCCTCACGCAAGAAGAAACCAGTCTGGTGGACCCCAGCCATAAGCAAACTTTACAATAAAAGGAGGAGACTTATACAAAAAAAGGCCAAA